>NC_069502.1:102335009-102605009 GCF_027579735.1 Bombina bombina
GAAAAAAACATTGATTAGACAGCCGTGACACTTATTTATGCTCAGGCCTTTTTAATACGAGGGTCCCGGAGGCTCAACCGAAACAACAGCATGAAAGAGGAGATATGTCATCCTTTTGAATAAAAGATTACAGGAAAGGCATTGATTTTAGAAACCCACAGATCATTATTTGCAACCGTGAAATTAGAAAAAAAACATTGATTACACAGCCGTGACACTTATTTATGCTCAGGCCTTTTTAATACGAGGGTCCCGGAGCCTCAACCGAAACAACAGCATGAAAGAGAAGATATGTCATCCTTTTGAATAAAAGATTACAGGAAAGGCATTGATTTTAGAAACCCACAGATCATTATTTGCAACCGTGAAATTAGAAAAAACATTGATTAGACAGCCGTGACACTTATTTATGCTCAGGCCTTTTTAATACGAGGGTCCCGGAGGCTCAACCGAAACAACAGCATGAAAGAGGAGATATGTCATCCTTTTGAATAAAAGATTACAGGAAAGGCATTGATTTTAGAAACCCACAGATCATTATTTGCAACTGTGAAATTAGAAAAAAAACATTGATTACACAGCCGTGACACTTATTTATGCTCAGGCCTTTTTAATACGAGGGTCCCGGAGCCTCAACCGAAACAACAGCATGAAAGAGGAGATATGTCATCCTTTTGAATAAAAGATTACAGGAAAGGCATTGATTTTAGAAACCCACAGATCATTATTTGCAACCGTGAAATTAGAAAAAAACATTGATTACACAGCCGTGACACTTATTTATGCTCAGGCCTTTTTAATACGAGGGTCCCGGAGCCTCAACCGAAACAACAGCATGAAAGAGGAGATATGTCATCCTTTTGAATAAAAGATTACAGGAAAGGCATTGATTTTAGAAACCCACAGATCATTATTTGCAACCGTGAAATTAGACAAAAACATTGATTAGACAGCCGTGACACTTATTTATGCTCAGGCCTTTTTAATACGAGGGTCCCGGAGCCTCAACCGAAACAACAGCATGAAAGAGGAGATATGTCATACTTTTGAATAAAATATTACAGGAAAGGCATTGATTTTAGAAACCCACAGATCATTTATATGACCCGTGTAATAGAAAAAAACATTCATTAGACACCGGTTACACTTATTTATCCTCAGGCCTTGTTAATACGAGGGTCCCGGAGCCGCAACTGAAACAACAGCATGAAAGAGGACATATGTCAATCTTTTTGAATTATAGATTACAGGAAAGGCATTGATTTTAGAAACACTGAGATAATTACTTGCAACCGGGAAATAAAAAAAAAAATTGAACAGACACCCAGTACACTTTATTATCCATAGGCCTTTTCAGCAGAGGCTCCAGGACCCTCAACAAAAACAAGAGCAGGGAGCTGGGCATAGGAGTACAATGGAGTGTGACAATAATAATCTGAAGGTGAAGATTGCATAGTTGTGGCATTTTAATTTTGTTATCGTGGGAACTTTTTACTTGCAATGACCTTGCTCTGGTGAATCCATATCGCAAATGTGTTATTTAAGGCACTGTTTGTCTATTTTTTTGAATATCAGCATTTGGTAAATGAAGCTCAACTTAGGCTGGTGAGAAACAACCTTTCTTCTGGCTGTTTGCAAATGTTGTGGCTCTGGACAAACATGTGAATAAGGGGCCATCAGCCATATTCTGCACGCAACCCCTTTGATGATTGACGATAAACATGTGTCACCTGCAAGCAGAGCTTGTTACTTCTGTCTAAATCATCTTCCTGGTATGGACAGGCCACTGTTTCCCACAGCAAGTACGAATTTTGAAATACAAGATTGTCTTGAGTATGGTAGGAAACCAAAGTTTATTTAATTCAGTACTATCTATCACCACAAAAAATGAACTTCTTGAAGCAACAAAAATGCCAGCAATTTCATGTGCTTATGGATGACAAGGACGTCATGTCCTTTGGTGCACAGAGATGGAGACGATTTTTGCCCTCCCTGTACACTACCCAGATGTCTCAAACATCACCAGAAACACAATACAGCCACTCTTGTGAAGTTCCTGGTGTTCCGGTAGCCATCTCTTTGCGCTCCTAAAGGAATACTTTATCAGTGTTTTTGTATACATCCGACAACAGCTTCGGAGACTGTGGTGACGCACATGTTATTTACTGTTGTTCCAGCTGTGGCAATATCAATTGGCATGAAAAAGTTAAGATTTGTGGGTTGGGGAGCCTATAGCTGTTAAGGTAGGACGTGTGTTTGAGGAGCTCCAGGTCTTACAAGTTACTTTGGAGTTAGTTTTCAACCTTAATTTAATTTTCTTTTTGGGATTCATAGTCACACTTTCTGGGGCTATCCAAGAGGAGCCTGGTAAAAGCAGTAGTAGTCACCCCTTATATCAACGGGTACCGAGACCTGTTTTTTGCATTTCCAATATTGCGCCGTACCCCAAACTAATCCTGAATGAAAAAAAATAAATTAAAATTTGGACTAGTGATGCACATTTTATGCACGCTGTGGCAATTACAATTTGCAATAAAAATAATCTGCTAACAACAACCACTACCTACGACCACACCTGACTCCTGAAGTCATGCTTCAGTTATTAAGTCAAGTTAAATTAAAAAAATTTTTATTTATTATGCGCAGCAGAGGCTCCAGGACCCTCGACAAAACCAGCAGCAGGAAAGAGGACATATGGCATCCTTTTGAAAAAAATGATTATAGGAAAGGCATTGATTTTAGAAACACAGAGATCATTAGTTGCAACCGTGAAATCACAAAAAACTTCGATTATACACCAAGTACACTTATTTATCCTTAGGCCTTTTTAGCAGAGGCTCCAGGACCCTCCACAAAACCAGCAGCATGAAAGAGGACATATGGCATCCTTTAGAAAATTAGATTACAGGAAAGGCATTGATTTTAGAAACACAGAGATCATTAGTTGCAACCGTGAAATCACAAAAAACTTTGATTATACACCAAGTACACTTATTTATCCTTAGGCCTTTTTAGCAGAGGCTCCAGGACCCTCAACAAAAACAAGAGCAGGGAGGTGGGCATAGGAGTACAATGGAGTGTGACAATAATAATGTGAAGGGGAAGATTGCGGAGTTGTGTCATTTTAATTTTGTTATTGTGGGAAATACTAGCAATGACCTTGCTCTGGTGAATCCATATTGCAAATGTGTTTTTTAAGGCACTGTTTGTCTATTTATTGAATATCAGCATTTGGTAATTGAAGCTCAACTTAAGGCTGGTGAGAACCGACCTCTCTTCTGGCTGTTTGCAAATGTTGTTGCTCTGGACAAACATGTGAATAAGGGGCCATCAGCCATATTCTGCACGCAACCCCTTTGATGATTGACGATAAACATGTGTCACCTGCAAGCAGAGCCCGTTACTTCTGTCTAAATCATCTTCCTGCTATGGACAGCCCACTGTTTCCCACAGCAAGTCCGAAGCTTGAACTACAAGATTGTCTTGAGTATGGTAGGAAAGCAAAGTTTATTTAATTCTGTACTATCACCACAAAAACTGAACTTCTTGAAGCAACGAAAATGCCAGCAATTTCATGTGCTTATGGATGACAAGGACGTCCTGTCCTGTGGTGCACAGAGATGGAGAGGATTTTTGCCCTCCCTGTACACTACCCAGATGTCTACAACATCACCAGAAACACAAGACAGCCACTTTTGTGAAGTTCCTGGAGTGTTCCGGTAGCCATCTCTTTGCGCCCCAAAAGGAATTCTTTATTGTTGTTTTTGTATACATCCGACAATAGATTCGGAGACTGTGGTGACGCACATGTTAGTTACTGTTATTCCAGCTGTGGCAATATCAATTGGCATTAAAAAGGTAAGATTTGGGTGGGCGGAGCCTATACCTGTTGCGGTAGGACGTGTGTTTGAGGAGCTCCAGGTCTTACAATTTACTTAGGAGTAATGTTTCAACCTTAATTAAATTTTCTTTTTGGGATTCATACTCACACTTTCTGGGGCTATCCAAGAGGAGCCTGGTAAAAGCACTAGTAGTCACCCCTTTTATCAACAGGTACCAAGACCTGTTTTTTGCCTTTCCAATATTGCGCCGTACCCCAAACTAATCATGAATGAAAAAAAAAAACTTAAAATTTGGACTAGTGACGCACATTTTATGCACGCTGTGGCAATTGCAATTTGCAATAAAAATAATCTGCTAACAACAACCACTACCTACGACCACACCTGACTCCTGAAGTCATGCTTCAGTTATTAAGTCAAGTTAAATTAATTTTTTTTTTCTTTATTATGCGCAGCAGAGGCTCCAGGACCCTCGACAAAACCAGCAGCAGGAAAGAGGACATATGGCATCCTTTGGAAAAAATGATTATAGGAAAGGCATTGATTTCAGAAACACAGAGATCATTAGTTGCAAACGGTAAATCGAAAAAAACATTGATTAGACACCCAGTACACTTATTTTTCATTAGGCCTTTTTAATAAGAGGCTCCCGGAGCCTCAACCGAAACAACAGCATCAAAAAGTACATATGGCATCCTTGTGAGGAAAGGCATTGATTTTAGAAACCCGTGGATAATGTTTTGCAAACGTGGAATCTAAAAAAACATAGATTATACACCCAGTACACTTCTTTATCCTTAGGCCTTTTTAGCAGAGGCTCCAGGACCCTCCACAAAACCAGCAGCTTGAAAGAGGACATATGGCATCCTTTAGAAAATTAGATTACAGGAAAGGCATTGATTTTAGAAACACAGAGATCATTAGTTGCAACCGTGAAATCACAAAAAACTTCGATTATACACCAAGTACACTTATTTATCCTTAGGCCTTTTTAGCAGAGGCTCCAGGACCCTCCACAAAACCAGCAGCATGAAAGAGGAAATATGGCATCCTTTAGAAAATTAGATTACAGGAAAGGCATTGATTTTAGAAACACAGAGATCATTAGTTGCAACCGTGAAATCACAAAAAACTTTGATTACACACCAAGTACACTTATTTATCCTTAGGCCTTTTTAGCAGAGGCTCCAGGACCCTCTACAAAACCAGCAGCATGAAAGAGGACATATGGCATACTTTAGAAAATTAGATTACAGGAAAGGCATTGATTTTAGAAACACAGAGATCATTAGTTGCAACCGTGAAATCTAAAAAAACTTCGATTATACACCCAGTACACTTATTTATCCTTAGGCCTTTTTAGAAGAGTGTCCCAGAGCCTCAACAGAAAGAACAGCATGAAAGAGGACATATGGCATCCTTTTGAAAAATAGATTACAGGAAAGGCATTGATTTTAGAAATACAGAAAAAAATTGTTACAAACGGGAAATCTAAAAAAACATTGAATAGACACCCAGTACACTTCTTTATCCTTCGGCCTTTTTAGCAGAGGCTCCAGGACACTCAACAAAACCAGCAGTAGGAAAGAGGACATATGGCATCCTTTGTGAAAAAAAGATTATAGGAAAGGCATTGATTTTAGAAACCCGGGGATAATTTGTTGCAACCGTGAATTTGAATTAAAAAAATGGTTGGATGGACACCCAGTACAATTCTTTCTCCCTAGGCCTTTTTATAAGAGGGTCCAGGACCCTCAAACAAAACACCAGCAGGAAAGGGGACATATGGCATACTTTTTAACAATAGAGTAAGAGTACAGGAAAGGCATTGATTTTAGAAACCCATAGATAATTTTTTGCAAATGTAAATTTGAATCAAAAAAATGATTCGATGGACACCCAGTACACCACTTTCTCCTTAGGCCTTTTTATAAGAGGGTCCTGGACCCTCAAAAAAAACACCAGTAGGAAAGAGGACATATGGCATACTTTTGAAAATTAGATTACAGGAAAGGCATTGATTTTAGAAACACAGAGATCAGTTATATGACCCGGGATATAGAAAAAAAACATTGATTGGACACCCAGTACACTTCTTTATCCTTAGGCCTTTTTAAAAGAGTGTCCCGGAGCCTCAACAGAAAGAACAGCATGAAATAGGACATATGGCATCCTTTTGAAAAATAGATTACAGGAAAGGCATTGATTTTTGAAAGACAGAAAAAATAAGTTACAACTGGGAAATCTAAAAAAACATTGAATAGACACCCAGTACACTTCTTTATCCTTCGGCCTTTTTAGCAGAGGCTCCAGGACACTCAACAAAACCAGCAGTAGGAAAGAGGACATATGGCATCCTTTGTGAAAAAAAGATTATAGGAAAGGCATTGATTTTAGAAACCCGGGGATAATTTGTTGCAACCGTGAATTTTAATTAAAAAAAATGATTGGATGGACACCAGGTACAATTCTTTATCCATAAGGCCTTTTTATAAGAGGGTCCAGGACCCTCAAACAAAAAACCAGCAGGAAAGAGGACATATGGCATACTTTTGAACAATAGAGTACAGGAAAGGCATAGATTTTAGAAACCCATAGAATTTTTTTTTAAAATGTAAATTTGAATAAAAAAAATGATTCGATGGACAGCCAGTACACCTCTTTCTCCTTAGGCCTTTTTATAAGAGGGTCCTGGACCCTCAAAAAAAACACCAGCAGGAAAGAGGACGTATGGCATCCTTTTGAACAATAGAGTACAGGTACAGCATTGATTTTACAAACCCAGAGATCATTTTGGTCAAATGTTAAATAGAAAAATAAAAATGAGTGGCCAACCAGTACACCTCTTTCTCCTTAGGCCTTTTTATAAGATGGTCCTGGACACTCAAAAAAAACACCAGCAGGAAAGAGGACGTATGGCATCCTTTTGAACAAAAGAGTACAGGTACGGCATTGATTTTACAAAACCAGAGATAATTTTGGTCAAATGAGAAATAGAAAATAAAAATGAGTGGACACCCAGTACACCTCTTTCACCTTAGGCCTTTTTATAAGAGTGTCCAGGACCCTCAAACAAAATACCAGCAGGAAAGAGAACATATGGCATACTTTGGAACAATAGAGTACTGGTACGGCATTGATTTGTGAAACCCACAGATAATTGTTTGTAAAAGTGAAATAGCACCAAAAACCATGCTTGGACTCCCACTTCAGGTCGTTCTCCTTCAGCTTTTTTATAAGAGGGTCCAGCACGTTCAACAGAAACAACTGCAGGAAACACCACCACATATGCCATCCTTTTGCACAAGCGAGTACAGGTATGGCATCCATTTTAGAAACCCAAAGATAATTGAGAGGAACCAGGAACATTTTTATAAAAACTGGATGGGGCAACCATTACTACAGGTCGTTCTCCTTCAGCCTTTTTATATCATGGGCCACGACCCGCAACAGGCACAACATGAAACAAAACATATGCCACCCTTTTGCACAATAGAGTACAGGTATGTCATAGATGGAACACGGAGATAATTTAGAGCAACCAAGAGACGGATAAAGATGCTTGGTCGGTCCTACTCTTTCAAATTTGCTGCATTTTGCGTTCAATTGAATGGTCCACCGGATATGAGTGGTGTGTAAAGTTGTACAACAGTTTACACACCACTACACCACTACACACCACGTAACAGTTTAATCACTAATGTTATGTGCCTTATTTTTTTTATTTGAGTTTTGTACCCAGAGAGATGCAGCAGAGGCCAGAAAAATTAGGAATGTACAAATGACTAAAACATTGGGGTATTGTTGGAGCAACTGCTATAGCAGCGGCCAGAAAAATCGATGTTTGTAAAACATTTATAAAGTGCCCTAAAAGCTTGTGGCTTGAACACTAGTTGTTGGCGGATAAGTCAAGCAAGTCCTCCGTCTTTATAACCAAAAAAAAAAGGCCAGCCTGTGTACCAGTTGTAGCCCAAGGCAGCTCATATCATCATCAGTAGTTTTTTATTCAAATGTATCGCCCAATGTCAGTCCCTTCGGGATCCAGCCCTCATTCATTTTTTAAAAAGTGAGATAGTCAAAGCTTTTTTGACCTAGGCGACTTCTCTTCTCAGTGACAAAACCTCCTTCTGCACTAAAAGTCCTTTCGGACAGGACACTTGAAGCGGGGCAGGCCAGAAGTTCCATTGCAAATTGGGATAGCTCAGGCCACAAGTCCAGCCTGCACACCCAGTAGTCAAGGGGTCCATCGCTCCTGAGAGTGTCGAGATCCGCAGTTAAAGCTAGGTAGTCTGCTACCTGTCGGTTGAGTCTTTCTCTAAGGCTGGATCCCGAAAGGCTCTGATGGTGCATGGGATTTTAAAAGGTACGCATGTCCTCCATCAACAAGACGTCAGGAAAGTGCCCAGTCCTTGCCGCCGTGGTCGTGGGAGGAGGAGGATTAATTTCATCTCTTCCCCTGTTACATTCCCGTGGTGCTGTGACATCACCCTTATACGCTGTGTAAAGCATAGTTTTTAATTTATTATGAAAATGCTCCATCCTTTCCGACTTGCGGGAATTTGGTAACATTTCAGGCACTTTATGCTTATACCGGGGGTCGAGGAGCGTGGACACCCAGTACAGGTCATTCTCCTTCAGCTTTTTTATACGAGGGTCCTCAACAGGCACGACAGCATGAAAGAACCCATTTGAACAAGGTTGGATGCTGAGTTAATCATGTCGCGTTCCTCCTCCTCACTGATCTCACTGATGGTATCTTCTTCCCCCCAGCCACGTACAACACCACGGGTACCAGAGAGGTGACAATAACGAGCACCCTGGGATGCCTGTTGTGCTCGGTCTTCCTCCTCCTCCTCCACCTCAAAGCCACATTCCTCCTCTGACTCCTCTTCCTCACAATCCTCTTCCTGCGTTGCCGCAGGTCCAGCAAGCGATGCTGATTCGGCTGTTTGTGGGGGTGATGGACACCACAACTCTTCCTCTTCCTCTTCACACTCATCTACTGCCTGATCCAGCACTCTTCGCAGGGCACGCTCCAGGAAGAAAACAAATGGTATGATGTCGCTGATGGTGCCTTCGGTGCGACTGACAAGGTTTGTCACCTCCTCAAAAGGACGCATGAGCCTACAGGCATTGCGCATGAGCGTCCAGTAATTTGGAAAAAATATCCCCAGCTCCCCAGAGGCTGTCCTAGCACCCCGGTCATACAAATACTCATTAACAGCTTTTTCTTGTTGGAGCAGGCGGTCAAACATTAGGAGTGTTGAATTCCACCGTGTCGGGCTGTCGCATATCAAGCGCCTCACTGGCAGGTTGTTTCGACGCTGCATATCAGACAAGTGCGCCATGGCCGTGTAGGAACGCCTGAAATGGCCACACACCTTCCTGGCCTGCTTCAGGACATCCTGTAAGCCTGGGTACTTATGGACAAATCGTTGTACAATCAGATTACACACATGTGCCATTCACGGCACATGTGTCAACTTGCCCAATTTCAATGCCGCCACCAAATTACTTCCATTGTCAGAAACAAACTTGCCAATCTCCAGTTGGTGCGGAGTCAGCCACTGATCCACCTGTGCGTTCAGGGCGGTCAGGAGTGCTGGTGCGGTGTGACTCTCCGCTTTCAGACAAGTCAACCCCAAGACGGCGTGACACTGCCGTACCCGGGATGTAGCATAGTACCTGGGGAGCTGGGGGGGTGCCATAGATGTGGAGCAAGACGCAGAAGTTGAAGAGGACTCAGCCAAGAAGAGGTTATGGAAGAGGATGGAGTAGGAGGAGTAGAGGAGGTAGCAGCAGGCCTGCCTGCAAGTCGTGGCGGTGTCACCAACTCTTCTGCAGAGCCACGCATTCCATGCTTGTCAGAAGTCAGCAGGTTTACCCAATACGCAGTGTAGGTGATATACCTGCCTTGACCATGCTTTGCAGACCAGCTATCCGTGGTCATATGGACCCTTGCCCCAACGCTGTGTGCCAGACATGCCATAACTTCCTTTCTCACAACAGAGTACAGGTTTGGGATTGCCTTTTGTGAAAAGAAATTTCTGCCAGGTACCTTCCACTGCGGTGTCCCAAAGGATACAAATTTTTTGAAAGCATCAGACTCCACCAGCTTGTATGGTAAAATCTAGCGGGCTAAGAGTTCAGACAAGCCAGCTGTCAGACGCCGGGCAAGGGGGTGACTTTGAGAAATTGGCTTCTTACGCTCAAACATGTCCTTGACAGACACCTGACTGTGGGCAGATGACCAGGAACTGCTACGTAAGAGAGACTGAGTGGAGGATGGTTGAGAGGGGGCAAGGAGGACAGCACTGGTTGACGTGGCTGAAGATGCTGGAGCAGGAGGAGGAGGGCGGCTTTCACTTTGTGTGCTGCTTCTACTCATGTGTTCTTCCCATCGGCCTTTGTGATGGGAGACCATGTGCCTTCGCAAAGCAGTTGTACCTAGGTGGCTGTTGGACTTCCCACGACTCAGTTTCTTTTGGCACAGGTTGCAAATGGCATCGCTGTTGTCAGAGGCAGACACACAAAAAAAATGCCACACTGCTGAGCTCTGCGATGACGGCATTCTGGTGGTGGCAACAGCATGCGTTGATGGGCGTCGGCGGGCTGTCTGGCTGACCCCTGGTGACGATGCATGCTGTCTGACTGTGCCACTAGCTCCTTGAGACGACCTCCCCGTGCTTCCAAATCGTCTCCTCCTCCTCTCTGTCTCCCCATCTGAACTTTCCCCCTCTTCTTCTTCTCTTCTAGAAGGCACCCACGTGACATCCACCGACACATCATCATCAACCGCTTCACTTGTATCTGAAACATCAAGAAAGGAAGCAGCAGCGGGTACAACATCACCATCATCATCACACCGTACCTCCATGTCGGTAATGCTGCCTGACTGAGACTGATCACTATTATCTACATCCTCTGTCAATTATGGTTGCGCATCACTCATTTCTTCAAAATGATGTGTCAATAACTCCTGTGACAGATCAAGTGAAGCGGCTGTGGTGCTAGTGTTGGTGGTGGCGACAGGCGGCGGAGTGTCACTGGTCACTTGAGACCTGCCCAAAGCACAGCTCGACTTAGATGGTGCGTCAAGGTTAGGAGGACTAGCAGCGGAAGCTGAAGAAGATTGGGTTTCCTGTGTTAGCCATTCAACTAGGTCCTCCTCAGAAGTTTTTGCATCCCCCCTGGCACCCGGCGTCTGAAAAATGTGCATATTTGTAGGGTCTAAAGGAATCACAGCACCACGACCACGACCACGGAACCTGCGGGGTGGCCTGCCTCTGCCTGTCATTTTTTTTTTAAATGGACACTAACAATACGCTGTGAGACTGACAACAACAAAAAAGACAGATGTTTTAAAAATCACAAATTGTTAATTTTTTGAAATATTACTAGTACTGTGGCAACAAATATGATTGTTTGGCACTATTTGGCAAATGAGCCTGTCTGGCACACACGCTGGGAGAAAGGAAACTGCAATTCAATGGCACTAGGAGACTGAAGAATCACAGTCAAAACAGTTATGATTCACAAAAATTCCAATCCTGTTACAATAAATATAAGTGGTGGCACTAATTGGCTAGTTGGGACTGGCACACAGGCAGGCAGACAGGAGGAAAATGCAATTCAAGGGCACTAGTAGACTGCAGATTGACAGTCAAAACAGTGTTGATTGACAAATTTTGCAATACTGTTAAAAGAAATATGATTGCTAGCACTAATTGGATAGTTGGGCCTGGCACACAGGCTGGCAGGCAGTAGAAAAGTGCAATTCAATGGCACAAGCAAAATGAGGATTAAGATCAACCATCAAGATTTTTTTTTATTTTAATTAGTAACTATACTGTGACAACAATTAGGATTGGTGTAAATAGTTGGCAAGACGGCCTGGCACAAAAGGATGGCAGGCAGGAGGGAGATGCAATTCAAGGACACTAGGAGACTGATTAATGACAGTCAAAACAGTGATGATTGACAATTTTTGCAATACTGTTAAAAGAAATATGATTGCTGACAACAATTGGCTAGGAGGGCCTGGCTCACAGCAGGCTGCAAGGCAGGAGGAAAGTGCTATTCAATGGCACCAGCAAACTGACAATTCAAATCACAGCAACTATTACCAAAAAATTTAATTTTTAATTATTAGAATACTGTCACAACAAATATGATTGGTGTAAATATTTTTTAAGTAGGCCTGGCACACAGGCTTGGAAGGCTGTAGAAAAGTGCTATTCTAGGGCACGAACAAACTAAGGATTAAGATCATCAACAATAAAGATTTTTTTAATTGTAATTAGTAACTATACTGTGACAAAAAATTAGGATTGGTGTAAATAGTTGGCAAGACGGCCTGGCACAAAAGGATGGCAGGCAGGAGGGAGATGCAATTCAAGGACACTAGGAGACTGATTACTGACAGTCTAAACAGTGATGATTGACAATTTTTGCAATAATGTTAACAGAAATATGATTGGTGACAACAATTGGCTAGGTGGGCCTGGCTCACAGCAGGCTGCAAGGCAGGAGGAAAGTGCTATTCAATGGCACCAGCAAACTGACGATTCAAATCACAGCAACTATTACCAAAAATTTTAATTTTTAATTATTAGAATACTGTCACAACAAATATGATTGGTGTAAATATTTTTTAAGTAGGCCTGGCACACAGGCTTGGAAGGCTGTAGAAAAGTGCAATTCAAAGGCACGAGCAAACTGAGGGTTAAGATCATCAACAATAAAGATTTTTTTAATTGTAATTAGTAACTATACTGTGACAAAATATTTGGATTGGTGTAAATAGTTGGCAAGACGGCCTGGCACAAAAGGATGGCAGGCAGAAGGGAGATGCAATTCAAGGAAACTAGGAGACTGATTACTGACAGTCTAAACAGTGATGATTGACAATTTTTGCAATACTGTTAACAGAAATATGATTGCTGACAACAATTGGCTAGGTGGGCCTGGCTCACAGCAGGCTGCAAGGCAGGAGGAAAGTGCTATTCAATGGCACCAGCAAACTGACGATTCAAATCACAGCAACTATTACCAAAAATTTTAATTTTTAATTATTAGAATACTGTCACAACAAATACGATTGGTGTAAATATTTTTTAAGTAGGCCTGGCACACAGGCTTGGAAGGCTGTAGAAAAGTGCAATTCAAAGGCACGAGCAAACTGAGGGTTAAGATCATCAACAATAAAGATTTTTTTAATTGTAATTAGTAACTATAATGTGACAAAAAATTTGGATTGGTGTAAATAGTTGGCAAGACGGCCTGGCACAAAAGGATGGCAGGCAGGAGGGAGATGCAATTCAAGGACACTAGGAGACTGATTACTGACAGTCTAAACAGTGATGATTGACAATTTTTGCAATACTGTTAACAGAAATATGATTGCTGACAACAATTGGCTAGGTGGGCCTGGCTCACAGCAGGCTGCAAGGCAGGAGGAAAGTGCTATTTAATGGCACCAGCAAACTGAGGATTCAAATCACAGCAACTATTACCAAAAATTTTAATTTTTAATTATTAGAATACTGTCCCAACAAATATGATTGGTGTAAATATTTTTTAAGTAGGCCTGGCACACAGGCTTGGAAGGCTGTAGAAAAGTGAAATTCAAACGCACGAGCAAACTGAGTATTAAGATCATCAACAATAAAGATTTTTTTAATTTTAATTAGTAACTATACTGTGACAAAAATTTTGGATTGGTGTAAATAGTTGGCAAGACGGCCTGGCACAAAAGGATGGCAGGCAGGAGGGAGATGCAATTCAAGGAAACTAGGAGACTGATTACTGACAGTCTAAACAGTGATGATTGACAATTTTTGCAATACTGTTAACAGAAATATGATTGGTGACAACAATTGGCTAGGTGGGCCTGGCTCACAGCAGGCTGCAAGGCAGGAGGAAAGTGCTATTCAATGGCACCAGCAAACTGACGATTCAAATCACAGCAACTATTACCAAAAATTGTAATTTTTAATTATTAGAATACTGTCACAACAAATATGATTGGTGTAAATATTTTTTAAGTAGGCCAAGCACACAGGCTTGGAAGGCTGTAGAAAAGTGCAATTCAAAGGCACGAGCAAACTGAGGGTTAAGATCATCAACAATAAAGATTTTTTTAATTGTAATTAGTAACTATAATGTGACAAAAAATTTGGATTGGTGTAAATAGTTGGCAAGACGGCCTGGCACAAAAGGATGGCAGGCAGGAGGGAGATGCAATTCAAAGACACTAGGAGACTGATTACTGACAGTCTAAACAGTGATGATTGACAATTTTTGCAATACTGTTAACAGAAATATGATTGCTGACAACAATTGGCTAGGTGGGCCTGGCTCACAGCAGGCTGCAAGGCAGGAGGAAAGTGCTATTTAATGGCACCAGCAAACTGAGGATTCAAATCACAGCAACTATTACCAAAAATTTTAATTTTTAATTATTAGAATACTGTCCCAACAAATATGATTGGTGTAAATATTTTTTAAGTAGGCCTGGCACACAGGCTTGGAAGGCTGTAGAAAAGTGAAATTCAAACGCACGAGCAAACTGAGTATTAAGATCATCAACAATAAAGATTTTTTTAATTTTAATTAGTAACTATACTGTGACAAAAATTTTGGATTGGTGTAAATAGTTGGCAAGACGGCCTGGTACAAAAGGATGGCAGGCAGGAGGGAGATGCAATTCAAGGAAACTAGGAGACTGATTACTGACAGTCTAAACAGTGATGATTGACAATTTTTGCAATACTGTTAACAGAAATATGATTGGTGACAACAATTGGCTAGGTGGGCCTGGCTCACAGCAGGCTGCAAGGCAGGAGGAAAGTGCTATTCAATGGCACCAGCAAACTGACGATTCAAATCACAGCAACTATTACCAAAAATTGTAATTTTTAATTATTAGAATACTGTCACAACAAATATGATTGGTGTAAATATTTTTTAAGTAGGCCAAGCACACAGGCTTGGAAGGCTGTAGAAAAGTGCAATTCAAAGGCACGAGCAAACTGAGGGTTAAGATCATCAACAATAAAGATTTTTTTTATTGTAATTAGTAACTATACTGTGACAAAATATTTGGATTGGTATAAATAGTTGGCAAGACGGCCTGGCACAAAAGGAGGGCAGGCAGGAGGGAGATGCAATTCAAGGACACTAGGAGACTGATTACTGACAGTCTAAACAGTGATGATTGACAATTTTTGCAATAATGTTAACAGAAATATGATTGGTGACAACAATTGGCTAGGTGGGCCTGGCTCACAGCAGGCTGCAAGGCAGGAGGAAAGTGCTATTCAATGGCACCAGCAAACTGACAATTCAAATCACAGCAACTATTACCAAAAATTTTAATTTTTAATTATTAGAATACTGTCACAACAAATATGATTGGTGTAAATATTTTTTAAGTAGGCCTGGCACACAGGCTTGGAAGGCTGTAGAAAAGTGAAATTCAAAAGCACGAGCAAACTGAGTATTAAGATCATCAACAATAAAGATTTTTTTAATTTTAATTAGTAACTATACTGTGACAAAAAATTTGGATTGGTGTAAATAGTTGGCAAGACGGCCTGGCACAAAAGGATGGCAGGCAGGAGGGAGATGCAATTCAAGGAAACTAGGAGACTGATTACTGACAGTCTAAACAGTGATGATTGACAATTTTTGCAATACTGTTAACAGAAATATGATTGGTGACAACAATTGGCTAGGTGGGCCTGGCTCACAGCAGGCTGCAAGGCAGGAGGAAAGTGCTATTCAATGGCACCAGCAAACTGACGATTCAAATCACAGCAACTATTACCAAAAATTTTAATTTTTAATTATTAGAATACTGTCACAACAAATATGATTGGTGTAAATATTTTTTAAGTAGGCCTGGCACACAGGCTTGGAAGGCTGTAGAAAAGTGCAATTCAAAGGCACGAGCAAACTGAGGGTTAAGATCATCAACGATAAAGATTTTTTTAATTGTAATTAGTAACTATACTGTGACAAAAAATTTGGATTGGTGTAAATAGTTGGCAAGACGGCCTGGCACAAAAGGATGGCAGGCAGGAGGGAGATGCAATTCAAGGAAACTAGGAGACTGATTACTGACAGTCTAAACAGTGATGATTGACAATTTTTGAAATACTGTTAACAGAAATATGATTGCTGACAACAATTGGCTAGGTGGGCCTGGCTCACAGCAGGCTGCAAGGCAGGAGGAAAGTGCTATTCAATGGCACCAGCAAACTGACGATTCAAATCACAGCAACTATTACCAAAAATTTTAATTTTTAATTATTAGAATACTGCCACAACAAATATGATTGGTGTAAATATTTTTTAAGTAGGCCTGGCACACAGGCTTGGAAGGCTGTAGAAAAGTGCAATTCAAAGGCACGAGCAAACTGAGGGTTAAGATCATCAACAATAAAGATTTTTTTAATTTTAATTAGTAACTATACTGTGACAAAAAATTAGGATTGGTGTAAATAGTTGGCAAGACGGCCTGGCACAAAAGGATGGCAGGCAGGAGGGAGATGCAATTCAAGGACACTAGGAGACTGATTACTGACAGTCTAAACAGTGATGATTGACAATTTTTGCAATACTGTTAACAGAAATATGATTGGTGACAACAATTGGCTAGGTGGGCCTGGCTCACAGCAGGCTGCAAGGCAGGAGGAAAGTGCTATTCAATGGCACCAGCAAACTGACGATTCAAATCACAGCAACTATTACCAAAAATTGTAATTTTTAATTATTAGAATACTGTCACAACAAATATGATTGGTGTAAATATTTTTTAAGTAGGCCAAGCACACAGGCTTGGAAGGCTGTAGAAAAGTGCAATTCAAAGGCACGAGCAAACTGAGGGTTAAGATCATCAACAATAAAGATTTTTTTAATTGTAATTAGTAACTATAATGTGACAAAAAATTTGGATTGGTGTAAATAGTTGGCAAGACGGCCTGGCACAAAAGGATGGCAGGCAGGAGGGAGATGCAATTCAAAGACACTAGGAGACTGATTACTGACAGTCTAAACAGTGATGATTGACAATTTTTGCAATACTGTTAACAGAAATATGATTGCTGACAACAATTGGCTAGGTGGGCCTGGCTCACAGCAGGCTGCAAGGCAGGAGGAAAGTGCTATTTAATGGCACCAGCAAACTGAGGATTCAAATCACAGCAACTATTACCAAAAATTTTAATTTTTAATTATTAGAATACTGTCCCAACAAATATGATTGGTGTAAATATTTTTTAAGTAGGCCTGGCACACAGGCTTGGAAGGCTGTAGAAAAGTGAAATTCAAACGCACGAGCAAACTGAGTATTAAGATCATCAACAATAAAGATTTTTTTAATTTTAATTAGTAACTATACTGTGACAAAAATTTTGGATTGGTGTAAATAGTTGGCAAGACGGCCTGGTACAAAAGGATGGCAGGCAGGAGGGAGATGCAATTCAAGGAAACTAGGAGACTGATTACTGACAGTCTAAACAGTGATGATTGACAATTTTTGCAATACTGTTAACAGAAATATGATTGGTGACAACAATTGGCTAGGTGGGCCTGGCTCACAGCAGGCTGCAAGGCAGGAGGAAAGTGCTATTCAATGGCACCAGCAAACTGACGATTCAAATCACAGCAACTATTACCAAAAATTGTAATTTTTAATTATTAGAATACTGTCACAACAAATATGATTGGTGTAAATATTTTTTAAGTAGGCCAAGCACACAGGCTTGGAAGGCTGTAGAAAAGTGCAATTCAAAGGCACGAGCAAACTGAGGGTTAAGATCATCAACAATAAAGATTTTTTTTATTGTAATTAGTAACTATACTGTGACAAAATATTTGGATTGGTATAAATAGTTGGCAAGACGGCCTGGCACAAAAGGAGGGCAGGCAGGAGGGAGATGCAATTCAAGGACACTAGGAGACTGATTACTGACAGTCTAAACAGTGATGATTGACAATTTTTGCAATAATGTTAACAGAAATATGATTGGTGACAACAATTGGCTAGGTGGGCCTGGCTCACAGCAGGCTGCAAGGCAGGAGGAAAGTGCTATTCAATGGCACCAGCAAACTGACAATTCAAATCACAGCAACTATTACCAAAAATTTTAATTTTTAATTATTAGAATACTGTCACAACAAATATGATTGGTGTAAATATTTTTTAAGTAGGCCTGGCACACAGGCTTGGAAGGCTGTAGAAAAGTGAAATTCAAAAGCACGAGCAAACTGAGTATTAAGATCATCAACAATAAAGATTTTTTTAATTTTAATTAGTAACTATACTGTGACAAAAAATTTGGATTGGTGTAAATAGTTGGCAAGACGGCCTGGCACAAAAGGATGGCAGGCAGGAGGGAGATGCAATTCAAGGAAACTAGGAGACTGATTACTGACAGTCTAAACAGTGATGATTGACAATTTTTGCAATACTGTTAACAGAAATATGATTGGTGACAACAATTGGCTAGGTGGGCCTGGCTCACAGCAGGCTGCAAGGCAGGAGGAAAGTGCTATTCAATGGCACCAGCAAACTGACGATTCAAATCACAGCAACTATTACCAAAAATTTTAATTTTTAATTATTAGAATACTGTCACAACAAATATGATTGGTGTAAATATTTTTTAAGTAGGCCTGGCACACAGGCTTGGAAGGCTGTAGAAAAGTGCAATTCAAAGGCACGAGCAAACTGAGGGTTAAGATCATCAACGATAAAGATTTTTTTAATTGTAATTAGTAACTATACTGTGACAAAAAATTTGGATTGGTGTAAATAGTTGGCAAGACGGCCTGGCACAAAAGGATGGCAGGCAGGAGGGAGATGCAATTCAAGGAAACTAGGAGACTGATTACTGACAGTCTAAACAGTGATGATTGACAATTTTTGAAATACTGTTAACAGAAATATGATTGCTGACAACAATTGGCTAGGTGGGCCTGGCTCACAGCAGGCTGCAAGGCAGGAGGAAAGTGCTATTCAATGGCACCAGCAAACTGACGATTCAAATCACAGCAACTATTACCAAAAATTTTAATTTTTAATTATTAGAATACTGCCACAACAAATATGATTGGTGTAAATATTTTTTAAGTAGGCCTGGCACACAGGCTTGGAAGGCTGTAGAAAAGTGCAATTCAAAGGCACGAGCAAACTGAGGGTTAAGATCATCAACAATAAAGATTTTTTTAATTTTAATTAGTAACTATACTGTGACAAAAAATTAGGATTGGTGTAAATAGTTGGCAAGACGGCCTGGCACAAAAGGATGGCAGGCAGGAGGGAGATGCAATTCAAGGACACTAGGAGACTGATTACTGACAGTCTAAACAGTGATGATTGACAATTTTTGCAATAATGTTAACAGAAATATGATTGCTGACAACAATTGGCTAGGTGGGCCTGGCTCACAGCAGGCTGCAAGGCAGGAGGAAAGTGCTATTTAATGGCACCAGCAAACTGAGGATTCAAATCACAGCAACTATTACCAAAAAATTTAATTTTTAATTATTAGAATACTGTCCCAACAAATATGATTGGTGTAAATATTTTTTAAGTAGGCCTGGCACACAGGCTTGGAAGGCTGTAGAAAAGTGAAATTCAAACGCACGAGCAAACTGAGTATTAAGATCATCAACAATAAAGATTTTTTTAATTTTAATTAGTAACTATACTGTGACAAAAATTTTGGATTGGTGTAAATAGTTGGCAAGACGGCCTGGCACAAAAGGATGGCAGGCAGGAGGGAGATGCAATTCAAGGAAACTAGGAGACTGATTACTGACAGTCTAAACAGTGATGATTGACAATTTTTGCAATACTGTTAACAGAAATATGATTGGTGACAACAATTGGCTAGGTGGGCCTGGCTCACAGCAGGCTGCAAGGCAGGAGGAAAGTGCTATTCAATGGCACCAGCAAACTGACGATTCAAATCACAGCAACTATTACCAAAAATTGTAATTTTTAATTATTAGAATACTGTCACAACAAATATGATTGGTGTAAATATTTTTTTAAGTAGGCCAAGCACACAGGCTTGGAAGGCTGTAGAAAAGTGCAATTCAAAGGCACGAGCAAACTGAGGGTTAAGATCATCAACAATAAAGATTTTTTTAATTGTAATTAGTAACTATAATGTGACAAAAAATTTGGATTGGTGTAAATAGTTGGCAAGACGGCCTGGCACAAAAGGATGGCAGGCAGGAGGGAGATGCAATTCAAGGACACTAGGAGACTGATTACTGACAGTCTAAACAGTGATGATTGACAATTTTTGCAATACTGTTAACAGAAATATGATTGCTGACAACAATTGGCTAGGTGGGCCTGGCTCACAGCAGGCTGCAAGGCAGGAGGAAAGTGCTATTTAATGGCACCAGCAAACTGAGGATTCAAATCACAGCAACTATTACCAAAAATTTTAATTTTTAATTATTAGAATACTGTCCCAACAAATATGATTGGTGTAAATATTTTTTAAGTAGGCCTGGCACACAGGCTTGGAAGACTGTAGAAAAGTGAAATTCAAACGCACGAGCAAACTGAGTATTAAGATCATCAACAATAAAGATTTTTTTAATTTTAATTAGTAACTATACTGTGACAAAAATTTTGGATTGGTGTAAATAGTTGGCAAGACGGCCTGGCACAAAAGGATGGCAGGCAGGAGGGAGATGCAATTCAAGGAAACTAGGAGACTGATTACTGACAGTCTAAACAGTGATGATTGACAATTTTTGCAATACTGTTAACAGAAATATGATTGCTGACAACAATTGGCTAGGTGGGCCTGGCTCACAGCAGGCTGCAAGGTAGGAGTAAAGTGCTATTCAATGGCACCAGCAAACTGAGGATTCAAATCACAGCAACTATTACCAAAAATTGTAATTTTTAATTATTAGAATACTGTCACAACAAATATGATTGGTGTAAATATTTTTTAAGTAGGCCTAGCACACAGGCTTGGAAGGCTGTAGAAAAGTGCAATTCAAAGGCACGAGCAAACTGAGGGTTAAGATCATCAACAATAAAGATTTTTTTTATTGTAATTAGTAACTATACTGTGACAAAATATTTGGATTGGTATAAATAGTTGGCAAGACGGCCTGGCACAAAAGGATGGCAGGCAGGAGGGAGATGCAATTCAAGGACACTAGGAGACTGATTACTGACAGTCTAAACAGTGATGATTGACAATTTTTGCAATAATGTTAACAGAAATATGATTGGTGACAACAATTGGCTAGGTGGGCCTGGCTCACAGCAGGCTGCAAGGCAGGAGGAAAGTGCTATTCAATGGCAACAGCAAACTGACGATTCAAATCACAGCAACTATTACCAAAAATTTTAATTTTTAATTATTAGAATACTGTCCCAACAAATATGATTGGTGTAAATATTTTTTAAGTAGGCCTGGCACACAGGCTTGGAAGGCTGTAGAAAAGTGAAATTCAAAAGCACGAGCAAACTGAGTATTAAGATCATCAACAATAAAGATTTTTTTAATTTTAATTAGTAACTATACTGTGACAAAAAATTTGGATTGGTGTAAATAGTTGGCAAGACGGCCTGGCACAAAAGGATGGCAGGCAGGAGGGAGATGCAATTCAAGGAAACTAGGAGACTGATTACTGACAGTCTAAACAGTGATGATTGACAATTTTTGCAATACTGTTAACAGAAATATGATTGGTGACAACAATTGGCTAGGTGGGCCTGGCTCACAGCAGGCTGCAAGGCAGGAGGAAAGTGCTATTCAATGGCACCAGCAAACTGACGATTCAAATCACAGCAACTATTACCAAAAATTTTAATTTTTAATTATTAGAATACTGTCACAACAAATATGATTGGTGTAAATATTTTTTAAGTAGACCTGGCACACAGGCTTGGAAGGCTGTAGAAAAGTGCAATTCAAAGGCACGAGCAAACTGAGGGTTAAGATCATCAACGATAAAGATTTTTTTAATTGTAATTAGTAACTATACTGTGACAAAAAATTTGGATTGGTGTAAATAGTTGGCAAGACGGCCTGGCACAAAAGGATGGCAGGCAGGAGGGAGATGCAATTCAAGGAAACTAGGAGACTGATTACTGACAGTCTAAACAGTGATGATTGACAATTTTTGAAATACTGTTAACAGAAATATGATTGCTGACAACAATTGGCTAGGTGGGCCTGGCTCACAGCAGGCTGCAAGGCAGGAGGAAAGTGCTATTCAATGGCACCAGCAAACTGACTATTCAAATCACAGCAACTATTACCAAAATTTTTAATTTTTAATTATTAGAATACTGTCACAACAAATATGATTGGTGTAAATATTTTTTAAGTAGGCCTGGCACACAGGCTTGGAAGGCTGTAGAAAAGTGCAATTCAAAGGCACGAGCAAACTGAGGGTTAAGATCATCAACAATAAAGATTTTTTTAATTTTAATTAGTAACTATACTGTGACAAAAAATTAGGATTGGTGTAAATAGTTGGCAAGACGGCCTGGCACAAAAGGATGGCAGGCAGGAGGGAGATGCAATTCAAGGACACTAGGAGACTGATTACTGACAGTCTAAACAGTGATGATTGACAATTTTTGCAATACTGTTAACAGAAATATGATTGCTGACAACAATTGGCTAGGTGGGCCTGGCTCACAGCAGGCTGCAAGGCAGGAGGAAAGTACTATTCAATGGCACCAGCAAACTGATGATTCAAATCACAGCAACTATTACCAAAAATTTTAATTTTTAATTATTAGAATACTGTCACAACAAATATGATTGGTGTAAATATTTTTTAAGTAGGCCTGGCACACAGGCTTGGAAGGCTGTAGAAAAGTGCAATTCAAAGGCACGAGCAAACTTAGGGTTAAGATCAACACTAAAAATGTTTTTTATTTAAATTAATAACTATACTGTCTGACTGTGACATCAATTATGATTGGTGTAAATAGTTGGCTAGACGGCCTGGCACAAAAGGCTGGCAGTGGCAGGCAGGAGGTAAATTAAATTCAATGGCCCTAGGAGACTGAATATTTGCAGTCCAAAAAATTATGTTTTTTTTTTTTTATTACTGTTACAAGAATTGTGATTGGTGCCACTAATTGGCTACTTGGGCCTGGCAGACAGGCTGGCAGATATGAGTCGTGGATGGTAGGTAGGGCAGTAATTTAACACAGTATGCTGTGTAAGTGACAAAAACACAGGACTGATAGAAAATTAAGTTACATTACACTAGCAAAATATTTTAAAATTTTAGATTTTAATATTAAAATTATGTTAAGAAGTGCAATGCACATATGACTCTATGAGTGGTCGCACTGGCTGGCTGCTACGTAGGGCAGCAATTATAACAACAGTATGCTGTGTAAGTCAGATAGACAGTTAGACGCAGGCCTGATAGAAAATACAATTAGATTACACTAGCATAATGATTTAAAGACTTTTTTTTGGAAATTTTAAGAAAAAGGTTAAGCACATACATATGAGTCATGGCTGATAGCCTTGGAAGGGCAGCTATTAAAAACAGTAGGCTATGTATGTCGGATACACACACGCCTGATAGAAAATACTATTAGATTACACTAGAAAAATGAATGAAATTATTTTTTTGGGGGGGGAATTAAAAAAAGGTTAAACACATATGAGTCGTGGCTCATAGACTAGGGAGGGCAGCAAGTAAACACAGTAGGCTCTCTATGTCAGCAAAACACACAGGCCGGATAGAAAATTAGATTTGATTACACTAGCAAACAAATTTAAACTTTTTTTTTTTATATTAAAATTAAGGTGAAAGAAAAATAGATATGAGTGCTGGGTGGCTGCCTGGCACAGACCAATTAACCAAAAGACTGAAAAAAAAGAGGTATATTAATGCTGAGTGAGCCTGACAGACACAGGCATGATAGTAAATGTAATTAGATTACACTAGAAAAATATTTTTTTGTGTTTTTTTTTTTTTAAATTAAAAATAATGTTATAAACGGATATTAACACTGCTGGCTGCTGGCTGGCACAGAGCAATGAACCAGAGTATATGCTGTGTGACACTGGCCTGAAAGAAAATGAAAAAAAATTACACTAGAAAAATAATTATATTTTTGGGTTAGTTAAATTTAAACTAATGTTGTTAGGGAGATATCAGTGGTGGCAGTAGTCACAGCATATGCTGTGAGCCTTAAACACACAGCTGAAAGCCAGGCAAATGCTAATAAAAAAAAAAAAGAAATAAAAAAAAAAACGGCACGAAATATAGCCCTAAAAAGGGCTTTTTGGGGTGCTGTGCTTGCAGCAGAGATGAGTGGAGTCCTTCTGGACTGTAAATACACTAGCCTAGCTATGTTTTTCCTATGAATGTCAGGAGCAAAAACATAACACGTCCTATCATTAAAAAAGCAAGGTCGTTATGAGTCTAAAATGGCGGATTCCGAGTAGCTGGGAGTGTCTGTGAGGGAGTGTCTGATGTTGATTGGCTCTAATGTGTCAGGCGGCTGTGACATAAAGGGTCAAAGTTTCCACAATGATGACACATAGGGGCGGATCGAGCATCGCCATGTGTTCGCCCACAAACGCGAACGCGAACAAGCAATGTTCGCAGTTCGGGACATCACTACCCCTATACATAAAACAAAAAAAAACAAAAAAAAAAATTCCTAACTTAATTAACTCCTTCCCTGACCTCTCCCCACTGGTAAGGTAACCTCTCCTCTGCTATCAGGGTTAAGAAGGGTACTAGATTTTTTAGAGGAGAAATAAATTGCCTTTTTTTTATCTAGTGGCCATTGCAAGAGTACCTTTAACCATTTGTTAAAATACTTCCTGAGCTTTGTCTCATTTCTTAAATTAATGTCATAGAGTTCTACTCTCATCTGGAAATACATTAGCTTTATAAATTCCCCTAACACAGGGACTCTTCTTCCTATCCAGTTCCTAACAATTAGATTTCGAGCTGCCATTATACCAGTATTAACTAGTTGACTCTCACCTGGTTCTAAACGATCTTGGTACAAAAGAAAGATTATAGATGGTGTAAGTTCAATCCGTGACCCCATATATTTATTCAACCAATAGCTTACTTTAGCCCAAAATTGTCTAATTTTGGGACATAACCACAAACAATGCAATAGATCTGCTCTCCCTGCACTACACTTATAGCAAGAAATATTCAAATCTGCACTAGCCCATTTATTTAATCTATCCGGTGTTAAATAATAATTGTTAATGATTCTCCAATGAGTCTCCCTCCAGCTAATTACCGTCGTCACTGAGATACTTAAACTAATGCTTTTCACTACCTCTTCTTCCTGAACATTTGGGACATATTTTTGCATCTTCTGTGTGATTACGCTGATATGATTAGACCCTAGCCTATCAAATAGGATATTATACCAATATCTTAGTGATCTAATACCTGCTTTATATAAAATAAGTCCTGCCTCCATCTCTTGTAAGTCCCAACCCGACTCACTTGAATGAGCGAGTGCTGTCATGAAACTTCTAACTTGCAAGAAGGCATAAAAATTATTTTGAGGTAACTGAAATTTTTTTGCTATCTCGCCATACATTTGTATTTTATTTGTGCCTGTTATCAAAAGTTGTACAAAATATTGAATTCCTTTTTCGTACCATTCTCTAAAAACTATATTATTTTGTCCTGGAGAAAAATCCGGGGTACCAATAATCGATAAGTATCTCGACCTTCTATAGTCCACTCCCATTAGCTTACAATATTTTTGCCAGGCCAAAATAATATTCGAAATTGTTGAAAGTTGTTTAATATTCTCAGGTAATTTTACATACGTGTGATGTAGGGCCGATTTTAAGTTGAAAGGTCTTATTAATTCTGACTCGATCTCATAATAGGTGATATATTGTGATTCAAGCAAACAGTCTAGTCCATATTTTATCATTGCTATCCAATTATAATAGCGTAGGTTTGGTAAAGCCATTCCTCCATATTTTTTAGGTACAGTTAATCTGTCTAGGGCGATCCGGAGTTTCATCTTTCCCCAAATAAATTTGGTACATGCCTTATTAAATTTAATAATATCTTGTCTTGTAATGAATAATGGTATATTTTGGAGTAGAAACAATAGACGCGGAAAAATGATTGTCTTGATAAGCATAATTTTAGCTGATAATGAAAGAAAGTATATATTCCATCTCTGTAGTTCAGCATGGAATTTAGTAAAATATTCAGCGAAATTAAGTTTATACCACTCGCCTGGATCTTTCCCCAAGATGATTCCCAAATATCTAATATGAGCTACTTCCCTATATGGATGTTTGCTATAACTGTTTTTATTTTTGTTAATCCATAAAATTTCTGACTTTTGTATGTTTACTCTGTAACCTGTGAATTTGCTAAGCTGATTAATAATCTCCAGACTTATTGGAATACTTACCCTAGAGTTACTAAGAAATAGAATAACATCATCCGCATATAATGAAATGACTATCTTATGATCTCCTACCTTGATACCTTCTAATCTGTCCCTAAGGTGGATTGCCAAAGGCTCTAGCGCAATATTAAAAAGAAGTGGGGATAATGGGCATCCGTGCCTAGTACCTTTTTGCATGGTAATGTATGGTGTAGATCCCCCATTTACTATTACTTGTGATTTTGGCGATTTATATATCAGATTCACCAAGTTCACTAGATTGCCTGAGAACCCAAACTGTACTAAAGAGGTCGTCAAATGATCCCATATTATCGAATCAAACACCTTTTCCACGTCTATTGTAACTAAGGCATGATCTACTTCATTATATTTTCTTGTTCTGTGAAATTTATTGTAATAATGTTCAATTGTTAATAGTACCCTACGTATATTCCTCGCTACATTCCTGCCTGGCATGAAACCCGTCTGATCAGGGTGAATTATATCTCCAATCACTTTTTTTAGCCTCTCAGCAATAATATTCATTAATAACTTATAGTCATTATTAAGTAGAGATATGGGTCTGTAAGAACCCATATCCTCTAATGATTTACCCTTTTTATGAATCAGTGTGATTACTGAATCGGTAAAGTAAAGAGATTTCATTCTATTTTGAACAAAATATAGATTAAATAGTTCTGTTAAAATGTCAACTATATCTGTTTTCAGTATTCTGTACCATTCTGCCGAGAGGCCATCTGGACCTGGAGCTTTCCCAATCTTTATTCTATCAATGGCACCCTTAACTTCCTCAGTGTAAATTGGTAGGTTCAACTGCGCCAGTTTCTCACTATCAATTTTTGGAAGTTTAATCTTTTCCCAGAAAGTCTCTTTTGCTTTGACATCTAGATCCCCTAAGGCATAAATATTCTGATAATATTTAAAAAAAAGCATCCCGGATTTCATGCGATTTAGTATAAACATTATTATCCTGCCTTATTGACATAATCATATTCTTATTTTTCCTAAAATTCCTAATTTTAGTCAGATTTTTGGCTGATATTCCCTGCGGACCCTGCCAATGATGCCTATTCTTGATATCTTCCATTGCCCATTTTTTATTCATAAAGTAATCTCGTTCTTCTCGAGCCGTTCTATATTTATCCCATAATAGTCTATCTGGCTTTAAAATATATTTTCGATATGCATTCTTTAACTGGTTTGCGAGTTGTAATTCCCTACTAGCCATCTTTTTCTTCATTCTTATCATATATTGTTTAATTTCGCCTCTCAAGACAGCTTTACCTGCTTCCCAAAAGATTTCTGTCTTACTCCTATATGTATTATTTAAAATAGAATATTCTCGCCATCTTTGCGTTAGCCAGTTACAAAAACCCAAATTATTCATCATATAGCCTTGAAATCTAAAGGTATTCCTATTTGATACCTCTTGAGGATTGCAGTTTAATTTTAGTGATATAATGGCATGGTCTGATATACTAAATTCAGATATTTAGGACTATATGTCTAATTTTAATATACTTTCGTCAATGAGAAACAAATCTATCCTAGAGAAGTTCTTGTGTGATTTAGACTCGCAGGAATATTCTTTTATGTCCGGATGTTGAACTCTCCATATATCTTTTAACTTTAAGGTTTTACACAACTCTCTGAAAAAACACGCCTCTCTTGTATACTTCCCTCTATTTTTCTTTTGCAATAACCTGTCTAACTCTGGATATAGGGTCATATTAAAATTGCATAAAAACAAGAAATAGGAGCACCTGACACCAGCCGTTAGTAGTGAATTCAGATTAGATTTAATGAACAGGGTATGCCATCGCAACATACGGTATACATAAAACAGAGTATACACAGGGACAGTGTCCCTTGTTAAAAGTCAGTTGATACAGAGGAGCTTGAAATAGCTTGAAATAGTGAGTGTAAACAAAGCTGGTAACCAGGCCCCATCCTATGCCAATATCTTCATGGGATGGTGGGAGCTGTCCCACGTCTTTGGAGATCAGAACATGTTCAGATCAGATATCATGTGGTATGGCCGATTTATTGATGATCTACTGTTCGTATGGGGAGGAACCGAGCACCGGCTTACTAAATTTGTGGCCAGCTTGGAGAATAATGATTGTGGACTGAGCTTTACCTCTGAGATACAGGAAAGACGTGTTGACTTCCTGGATATCACACTGGAAGGTGTGCAGGGCCAGGGGATCACAACGGAGGTTTTCTGCAAACCCATAGTGGGGAATTCATTACTGCACGCCTCTAGCTGTCACCCCAGAAGAGTATTCAGGGGTGTGGCTAAGAGCCAGTTCATTCACCTCAAGAGGAACTGCACGTTTCGCACTGCTTATGAGAGACAGGCGGATGACCTGGCTCTGAGACTAAAGGAAAGAGGCTATGACTCTACTGTGATCATGAGGGCAAGGAAAGATGTAGAAAGGATCCCCAGGGAGAAACTTCTTACCATGGGGAAGAGGAAGAAGAATAGAGAGGGTGGTTCAGACACCAACAGTTTTGGTGATAGGGTGTCCTTCATCACTAAGTACTCTAGACAATATGATGAGATCTGCCGAATAGTGGATAAACATTTTAACCTCTTGTTGGCGGACGATGGGTTGATAGACACAGTGGAAAGAGGAATAAGATTTGCTTACAGGAAAAATAGGATGATAGGGAATATGGTTGCTCCTACAAAAATTTGGAGTGATGTTCCCAATCGGACCTCTTCATGGCTGACATCAATGGGGGCCTTTAAGTGCCACCACCACACTTGTGTGGCTTGTGAAAGATTAATTGTGGGGGACACTTTTGTCTCCACAATGAATGGAGAGAGATTTAACATTATTATAATTGCAGACAAACTTATATTGTGTATCTCATCACTTGCAGTCTTTGTTCTCTGCAATATGTGGGACTTTCGAAGCGGGAGGCAAGAACACGCATAAAGGAACACATGTCAGACATCAGAATTGGTTCCAAAACGACCCCCTTAGTGAAACATTTTGTGGAGATTCACAACAAGTCACTAAGGTCTTTTGTCTGGACCATTATTGACAAGGTTCCTTTAAGAAGAGGACAGGGAGATAGAGTCAACAAACTTGGGGAGAAGGAGGCCTTCTGGATCTTTAAGCTGAAGACTAGGATTCCAGGGGGCCTAAACTCAGAGTTTGATTTAATTAATTTTTGGTCCCGTTAGGTTTGTTACCTCCTTCACCCGGTGGTGCTATTTATGCAATCAAAATTTTAAACAAATAAATAAATTTACAATGTAGAATGTACAATTCCTCAAAATGCATCTATCTATGTATTTAGATGATTATAGGCTGTTTTTGATATCTGTGGTGACCTTTGGCAGGCTTGATTGTCGAGATATTGGACATCACCAATCACACTATGTAGCATGGGCTTTAGTGTGTGTGTAATATACCTTTGTGCTCTGCATGCACTCCCCATCCCCATCATTCTGGGTGATGATGAGGTGACCACACTCACAACATATATATATATATATATATATATATATATATATATATATATATTTATAACTGTATATGGCCTATATCACGTTGATTATTTGGTTAGTTTCTTCATCTCATAATTATTATCTTTCTTTGTCTGTATCTGGACGGGAGATTGGTTGTTAAATATATTGTTTCCACTAGTATGAGCTTTTGATAGGAACGGTAGTTTGGTCATTGCCTAAGACCGGTTTTTGGCTGCACCTTTTGTGCTTATCCAGACCTACTTATGTGTCCTTTCGAGCTCTCCACACGTTCCTTTACCTTACCCTATGTTTATAGGATTTGCCCCCTATCCGGTCCCTTGGAGTGGGACTCTGCGGTATATACGCGCTTCAGCGCTCACCTTGTTGCTGTTGTTGTTTTACAACATTGACGTGTGTTTGGGAGGCGTGCCCCGGCTAAACTATTGGCCGGGGTCTTGTGTTATCCTATCAGGGAGGTGTATTGGACTTGTTCCCTCCCACTTTGAGGTCTCGACTCGGACTCTGATATTCTGCTGAACGGAGAATCTCCGTGACAGGTTGACATGGTTTGTGTACTGTTCGCTAAGGGATCGCTTCCTGTCAGGGTCAGTTGGTTTAAACTCTCCGCTGGTTTGGAGAACTCAGTGATGAAGGGAATAAGGTTCATTTTGATTATTTTGAATATTATGAATATTATGAGATGTTTTATTATTCTGTATTTTCTAGATTCGTTAGTGCAATTATCAAGGGGGTGGGGAGGGGTGTGTGTGTGTGTATATGTATCTTTGAACAGTAGTTACGGATTGGTCCACATGTTTGTAGGGTGTGATTCACACCAACCAATCAGGCTGGGAGCTAGGTGTTTTAAACTTTCACGGTGAATGTGTGTTTTAGGAGGCTATGAGTAAGGCTCACGCCGAAACGCGTTAGCCCTTTTTTCTGGTTACCAGCTTTGTTTACACTCACTATTTCAAGCTCCTCTGTATCAACTGACTTTTAACAAGGGACACTGTCCCTGTGTATACTCTGTTTTATGTATACCGTATTTTGCGATGGCATACCCTGTTCATTAAATCTAATCTGAATTCACTACTAACGGCTGGTGTCAGGTGCTCCTATTTCTTGTGTTTATGCTGTTTTACATGTCTGGGCCAAAGTGAGCACTGAACATACGGCTGTGAGCTGTGGATCTGGCAGATTTGGAAAGCAGCCAGCAGTTTGCAGGACCAGGGATCGATAGTAGCCTCCTCTCTACAGTGTGGAATCCATTGTTGCGGTCCGGTGAGATACATGGAATACCGCTGGAGCAACTACAATTTATAAGGTATTTGCCTACTGTTCTATGAGGGGAGTTCTGTTACTTTGCCATATTGACGTTTGTATTAATGTTCCATGCATTGGAAATACCATTTGGCTTGTAACTTTAAGATTCATTTTTCCTGCATCTTCCATTTGTCTCCAGGGGTAGAGGAATCCTGTGGGGCTATGTGCTTTGGAGCTGCGCCATAACATACAATTCTTGGGGATTAAATATCAAGTGTGTTGGTGATGGTATACATAATAACCACCCTGAAAGATAAATAACGTTTCTATCTACAACATTTGATATCAGTGCATCTGTAATCCCCTATTTTGTACTAAACACCTTTTGTGCTCTATTCCTCTACATTTGTGGATCATATTAAAATCCCCTGCTAAAATCAAGTTTTGCCCTAAATATGGAATTAATTTATTTTGGATGTTATTCCAGAATCCTCTATCAAATTCGTTTGGACCATATACATTACATATTGTCCAAATTTTGGCATCAATCTTAATTTGCAAAATTAAATAACGACCTGCCAGATCAGCATCAACGCTAATTATATTGTATGTTAAATTTTTATTGATCAGTATGGCTACCCCTCGCTTTCTTGATACGCAGGAGTAGCTAGAATTTCAGCCACCCATTTTGCCCTTAGTTTTGGAATCTCTTCTGCCTTTAAGTGCAGTTCCTGTAGGAGAACTATATCAGGGTTGAGTTTGTTAAGGGTTTTTAAGATGTTTTTACGTTTTATTGGGGACGTGACTCCTCTGATATTCCACGATACAAAATTTTAATTTGTGCTCATTTAATCAAACATATTAATATTTTTACATCAAATACTAACCTCACAGAGAAAAAAAAAAAAAAAAAAAAAACCCTACCCCCTCCCCACACAATATACCACAATCACACCACCCCTGTCCCTCTGCTGTCCAGGACAGCAACCTTACAAATCTTTCACAAATATCCATCAATTCCCATAGCCATATCTATTCCTACTCAGCTTAAAAATATGAAATCAATATGGAGTGGAGGTGAGCGCCAAATAGGCTGAGGATAGGGAAGGGAGCGCCAAATAGGCTAAAAGATAATATGCTGGTAAATATGTGGCTAAAAGTGGTGAATAAGATAGTGTTAAAATAATATGTTAAAATATGAGATTTATTCTACACATTAATTAAAATAATGATACAATAGTGGTTACTCATGGATCCATGTTAAAATGACAATAGAATAATAAAATACAATACAATATATGTTAAAAACAGAAGATAAGCTGGTTGAATCAATAAGGCTGATGATAAAGGGATGGCCTTAATAGGCCGATTCTCTATTGTATAGTTGGCACCTTGGTTGAGTCCAGTCTGTGTTAAATGCTCCTGGTAAGTGGTTGGTTGTAATCCAAAAAAAAAACACAGAAAAATGTGGCTAACTTATACAAATGTGGTCAGTGTCCAATACAAAAAATAATCAAAAAATAGAAAAGATGAAAAAGTGAAAAAATGAAAAATACAAAAAGTTAAAAAATGGTGAAAAAATGTGTTCACTCTGTGTGATATAACGATGGTAAAAAATGAAATTCCTCCAAAAAGTGTGTAACAATGAAAATAGTGTCAGATGTAAATCCAAAGTGATGTAAGTGAATTCAGTGCAAGTAGATCAGTGGTTCAGTGTTGATACGATGTTTGACAATACAAATAGGTTTATACTAAAAAGCCTGAAAAAAAAAGAAACAAACAATACTATAATATATGCAATCTGTTCAATAGATATATCAGTATTATGCTTACTCAGTTCTGTCGACACGTTTCGGCCATGTACCTCTGGCCTTTATCAAGACTAACAAAATGAGTAAGCTCACAGAATTTATAAAAATTATGACTAGTGTTTTGGCGCCAAAAACTGGTAGGCCACGCCCCCTTCCTGTTTGGTAGCATTGTGGGTATGGGCAAAAAGTTTGATTTCACTTATGTTGTTAGAATCATTGTTAATGGCTTTTGTTGTGTTCTTAGAGGTGTGTCTAATTGTAATTTTTCTTTTTCTATATATACATTTGATTCGCATGTTTCATAAGATAAATATTTAGACTTTATGCCTAAACTTCCGGTTTCGCTAGTAAATCTTGCACTTGCTTCCGGTTTTGCTACCATATGTAACGTTAGCTTCCGGTTTCTGCTTATGTTTTGGATAGTGATATTGGTCCCTTTCCGTTAGTAATATAAATTAATATACCAATATGCTTGATTCATTTCGTTGCTACTTATGTTAGCAGTCTTTTTTCTGCTGCTTTTGATTTCTATTCTTTCTCTCTAATTCCTATATCATGCATATGTTGCTTGTGTTTACCCTTTTTCACTTCCGGTTACCAGTTCCGGTTCCGGTGTTTCGTGTTTACATTACTGCTAAGTGCTGAAATCCTTTAATAGTTGAAATCCCGATACATTGTATGGATGATAATCTAGACTGCTTATAGATAGCATTATCCTTATATAATTGAGTAACTATACAGTGGGGTAATATTTAAATGATGTGCATAGAAATGGACAATAAATATAGTTGGGATCGGATATTCAGTTCTGCTAAGTGGAATGTCTAATATTGATCAACATTTTAATTGTCAGTTCTCCGCTTTAAAAATGAATCTTAGAGGGATCTTTTGACAAGTACATTGACGGATAACATTATACAGGTTACATGAATAAATAAATAAACCTTAATAATGAAAATGAATTGACGGATAACAGTATACAGGTACAATAAAAAAACTTCATATAAAAACTTCATATAAAAACACTATATAAAATACTTTGTCATTAAAATGTGAATATACATTATACGAATACGGTATAAACTGGAGTCCAATACAAAATGTGTGAATGAGATGCAAGGCTGTTAAAATCAGTTGATATGCATTAAATAATTAAAATGCAATACAAAATGCAGTAAAAGAATTAAAATGTATATGGTGCAGCTGTGCTGGATGTTAAGACCATGACAGAAAAAAAACTAAAAGCTGAATTGTACCTTGAGGTGAGGGTGGGACCTAAGGGAGAGTAAATATAATTTGCGGACCTCCTAAATATATAAAACATAAGTACATGCAGATACCTGCCGTAATAGGTTAGTATGGTTGAATCAGATCCAATATCTGAATGGATAAAATTATGGTAAATATAAAAAATATAAAAAATATAAAAAATAAATAATAAAACCAGACAGGACAATGTAATACTTGTGACTTGGGTGGCTTCTCACCGGCATATGTGGACTCGTGTTGTAGAGTTATATGGTCCTGACTAGAAAACTTTGTGTGTTGTATATGGGACACTATGGTGGATGTAAAACTTCTGACTAAAATGCGGGAGGATATAGGTAATATTTTTTTTTTTGAAAATAATTTTTTTATTGAAGTTAAGCATAAATCATCACAACAAGGACTCGCCCTAAGGCCAAAGTTACAACAAAGGGAATAATACAATGTCTATACAGAGATATTATTGCGAAAGTAGTATACACATACATTTCAAATCTGAATATGAAGATAGACAATATCTTAGGCGAGAGAAAATAGAACTTCATTTTATATTATCAGCGTATGAACTCCACATTCTAATAATATTTTACCTAGGACCAAACCGTCAGCCTGTGGAGGTTTAGCATGAGTATCAGCCACTCTTGGGCTGAGATATATAGGGGGGGGAGGGGGATATTCAGCGGGTAAGCACCGCTATACGCATAGGGAACAGGGATGGGGGGGCGGAGCCATATATAAAAGTAAGCAGCATAGGGTACCTGATTTGGATATTGAGGTGCCCAATCGTAGAAATCGTATATTTTTGAAGCTTATGGAACTAAGTGGGGGAAATAACAAAATCTCCTGCAGATACATATAGGCTGAGGAATAGATGGGTTGCAGAGGGGTTGATCTAAGATGCATAATTTATGCGACTATATGAAATAGAGCAGATGTAATATTGTTTAGACTAGTAGCTGTTGTCTTGGGTATAATTATCTAGTTATTGGTATATGCCAAGATTTATGCGGTGTCGTGCAGTAAACAATCAATCTATCTTAGTACATATAAGAGATATTTTAAGCATATCTAAGATTTAGATTGCATGAGGAAACCATGAGAAAACAGATAGTAAATAACATAACATAAGAATTGTATAACAATTAGCCAACATAGGTACCCGTAGGTCTAAGAATAAAATTGTGTCTATATATAATAGATGTAATCAAGTTTTGATTATTGTTCAGTTTATGTATGAAACCGTTAGAACACATGAGAGTTTGCAAAGTGGCAAACTTATCAACATATATCAATATAGCATAGCATGCTAAGAGTAGTGTATATTGGCACTAGATGCAGATAGTAGATATGTCTCACATAGTCAATAATCTGAGTTATCAGGTTTGACAACTCTATGTAATATCTGTCTAACCTAAATGAAACATTTTATCCGCTAATATCTGGTTGATGAACAGGCTTGTAAAAACTTTGGGATTGAGATAACATCCTTGTCTGTTAAGATAATGAGCAAATAGCTGCGGTAAAGGAGAAATTACATACAGACATTATAAAATGTTATATGATCTTGTCTGTTCAGAGATTGTAGTATAGGCTGTTATAATAACTAAGCTAATCTCCTTCATACTCAGATAGCTTTGCAGCCATTTTTACATCAAAGCAATCCCATATCTTACCCTGCTTGCATAATTATAATATGTTAGTGATCTGGGTAGGATAAGTTAATGGTAGCAAGCAAGCCAGGGAGTTCATACTAGGTGACACAGATCACAGATCCTGCATAATGTAACCATGAGACCCCTATAAACAAAGCAAATATAAGCTATATAACATGAACCATAACAGCAAAAAGACTTGCACATTGATGCAATTCCAGATAAGCATTTAACTAGAGAATAAACACATAAACTCTAATAGCATTAGGTATATTAGGAGTAAGCGTTCCTGCAAACCATTATATCCAGTACAAAGAGCACATCTAAAATGTTCTGAAATCACAGTATACATAAGGAGCTAAATAAGTGTCTTGTAACATTATAAAACATAACTGATATTATGATTAAACAGAGAGGTAGGATATAATACTATTGGAGGAAAAGGGAGATAAACTGTCTCCTATATATAAGTAGACACTAAACATTTATAAGTAGAATGTGGCAGCGTATCAGAGACCACAGTGTACATGATAACCTGAGTAGGAATGTGACAGCATTATAAGGTGTAGATTGCATTGATACTGAACAGTTAGAATTATGCGTTCAGTCATAGAAAGCCCTCAGTTTTACTCCTTAATGTGACAACAATATGTCCTTGTAAATTGTATAATATCCTAATATGCTTTGTTTTCTTATTAGTATAATAGCCTAAGGAGGTTAGCTTGAAGCAGGGAATAAAAGTTAGCCAACATTAAATTAAAACACATTGCAAATATGAAATATTAGTATCATCAGCATAACTACTAGTTTTACACAAGCAGAATGGGAGCTGGAGATAAAATGACCGCGACCTGCGGGAGAAAGACACCGAAGTCAAAAACATTTCACTCATATAAGCATTACTTCTGGTTTATAGAATCTGTATTATAGCTAATAGGCTGCAGAGGTAAAATAGAGCTTGAACAGCACAGTACCGATGATTTGAAATGTACATATGTATGAAGAAACAAAAGCATGCGTTAAGAGTCTAAAGCAGGTCATATCAGAAGCACAATTGGGGCTTGCCGAAAGATCGTCTGGTTGAGCCCTTGGGTCTGTCCTGTAGCGTTAGAGACCTCAGCCGATGCCTTCTTTTGTACAAGGCTTATTAATAGGAGGGCAGTCAGACGAGTCTAAATTCCTTCTTAGCTGGGATAGAATGTGCTGGGCAGCCAAATAGATCAAGTCCCACCAGTGAGAAGTTAGTTTCCCATTAGTGGGTTGCCAGACTGGGGCCTTTGCAGGGTTGATCCTCTGTATTTGCGGATAGAGCCGGACTTGCTCCCGGAGCGTATCCGCTTTCCTTTTAACTCGGGCTTTGCTTGACATTAATTTGGGGTGCTCAGAAGGGTTAACATGAAGGTTCACAATGTTAACAGAGCACAGTCCAGGATCCCCCAAAGTCAAGGTGTCTTTACAAGGACAGCGGTCAGATGCAGCCAGTCGCACTTCAGGCAGTCGCAAACCTACCTCCTCTCCCGAACAAGCAGCTCCCTCCATTACTTGCAAGCTGAGAGGTGAAAAGGCCACTGGAGTCCGGCATGTAGCTGTAGCCGTTGCGTGAAGCTCCCCTTGCTCCACTGATATTTCTGTATACGCCACAGTATTTTCAGCGTCGCAGCTGATGATATCTCTCAGGCAGATAAAATGGTTCGTCATGCGGTGTCCCAATTCAATGAGGCAGCTTCTTATTTCAGCGTAGGAGTCCCCCATAGTCAGTAGTATAGCTGATGAGCTCTGGCCGGGCAAGTTAGTTTGCAGATGTAATAAGTGTATTATAATTCAAGATGGTGTCTATACCGCATGTCCTCGCCACACTCAAGGGCGTTTGGTGTCGGCCTGTCTGCAGATATAGCGTGTCTTTATATCAAAAATAGTACTAGGCATGTATCTGAGGTCTTCAGGAGAAAAATGATGTGAGTTTCAGAATTTGTATATATATAATATACCATAAAAGTTCCCCCATAAGCAGGAGCTGCATGAAAACATGTCTGGTCTCAACGGCAGTTGGCTCCGCCCCCTTGGATATAGGTAATATTTTTGTGGCGGATAGTTACTTGTAGTACTCTGCTTATCAATACTTAACTTTATTTTGTGAGATTAAACAGATGGGATAGATCCTCTTTATTGTTTAGGCCCTTAGGATAAAGGCAATTCAGGGAAAATATCCATTTGGACTCTTGTAGGAGTAATTTATGTTCATGGTTTCCTCCTCTCCAATTTTTTCTCACTATCTCTATCCCACAAAATCTCATTTCCCTAATATTTCCTCCGTGTTTAGTAGTGAAATGTTTATATAGGGCTGTGTCTATCCTTTTTTTCTCTATACATAGTATGTGCTCCCTCATTCTGTCTTTCAATTGTCTAGAAGTTTGTCCTACGTATTGTAATTTACATGGACATTCAATGAGGTATATGACATTATGATCGCCACATCTTATCAGACTGTTGATCATAAATTTTTCTTTAGTGTGCGCAGATGAGAATGAGGTTGTTTTCCAACCATTTTTACACGCCTTGCAATTCGGGCATGGGAAAAAACCTCTTATCTTTTTATTGCATTGGTCTACCACTGCGCCTATTTTTTGTTGTTTAGGGACAGTTGGAGCCAATCTGTTTTTTAAATTATTCGTCTTCCTATAAATAAATTTCGGATGTGGCGTTAGTAGTTCTCCCAGAATGTCATCATCCTTCAGAAGTGGCCAGTGCTTTCTATAAATCTTTTCTATAATGTGTTTGTTCTCACAGTATTCAGTGATGAAAGGGACATCTACATTGTCTTCCGAAGTCGTTAATTTCTCTCTGGTTTTATATTTTAGGAGGGTTTTTCTGTCAATGGCTTTTACTTCTTCAATTTTTTCTTCCAGTAGTGTCGCTTCATATCCTCTCTCGATAAATCTCTGTTTTAGTACCTGAGTTTGTTCTTCCCACTTTTTCGGATCCGAACAGTTCTTTTTAATCCTTAGGAGTTGCCCCATAGGTATGTTTTCTTTCCAGACTTTATGGTGGCAGCTTTCATTGTGAATGTAATTGTTACAGTCGACCTCCTTAAAGAAGGTCGAAGTAACGAATTCTCCATTTATTATGTCTATCTTGAGGTCCAGGAAGTTTATGGATTGTTTATTGCATTCATAAGTGAATCTCAATTTTTTTATATTTTTATTCATAATTTGTATGGTGTAATGCAGATCTTCCATAGATCCCTTCCAAATAAGGAAAATGTCATCAATATATCTTACGTAGAGGACCAGGTCCGCGCTAGCTGGGCAGGACTCCCAAAAAGTTTGCTCCCATTGGCCCATATACAGGTTAGCATAGCTAGGCGCGAACCTGGTCCCCATCGCAGTACCACACTGTTGGTGATAAAACTTTTTATCATGATTAAAATAATTATGGGTTAAAATGTAATAAATACTATCTAAAACAAAAGTGCATTGTGCCTCAGGAATGCATGGGTCTTTTGAGAGAAAGAACTTGACAGCTTCAATACCTCCTTCATGCGGTATACTCGTGTATAGTGAGACTACATCGGAAGTTGCCATAATAAATTACTCTTCCCATTTTAGATTGTCCAATATTGTTAAAATTTGTGTAGAGTCTCTCAGATATGATGGAAGGTTGATGACTTGTTTCTGTAAGATTTTATCAACATATTCCGACATATTGCTTGATATCGACCCAATCCCCGATATAATCGGTCTCCCTGGAGGTTTGATCACCGATTTATGTATCTTAGGGAGTTGGTAAAACACTGGGGTAATGGGGTATTTAACCATAATATAGTTATATTCTCTCTGATTGAGTATCCCCAGTGTTTTAGCTTTGGTGGTCAAAGCTTCCAAGTCTTTTGTAAATTTTTCTATTGGGTCGCTCAGTAGCCTCTTATATGTCTTGGAATCACTCAAGATTCTATTGCACTCTTCCTCATAATTGCACTTATCCATCACAACGATAGCTCCGCCTTTGTCGGCAGGTTTAATAGTTAATTTGTGGTCTTTCTCAAGCCTTTTAATTGTGTCCATCTGGGATCTGGATAGGTTGAAACGTACCTTATTCAGTCTATTTTGACTCAGTTTCCTAATGTCATTACAAACATTTGTTTTGAATGTTTCAATTGCACACCCTTTACTTCCCACCGGGTAAAAGGAGGATTTCGGTCTTAGACCTGTATGTAAAAATTGATTATTTTCAACTGGGGCTATATAGTTGCATTCTATTGGAGATTTGAGGAAGTGACGCTTAAGTGTTAACTTCCTCACAAATTCTTTTGTGTTAATGAACGCCTGAAATTTGTTTAGGCGATTGGTGGGTGCAAAGCTTAGACCATGGGATAAGATTCCTTCTTCTTGTGTAGTTAATTCTCTCGAACTCAAATTGTATATACCATTGGTCATCTTTTTTGTGACCAGAGGGTCAGTTTGCGATGTGTGGGGGGTCTCTTCGTGTGTACACACTTTTTTCTGTGACCGTGTCGTATTTATTTTTCTTAGTGTTGTGCCACTTTTCCTTCCTCTGCGGGTCTTCTTTTTAGTTTTGTGGTAGTCTCCTGATCTTCCGAGTCTGTGTTTTTTCTCTTTCTCTGTGTTTTTTCTTTCACTCTTGGTGGTAAGGGGTTTCCCCCTAAAAAAGATGACTCTGAGGTAGAGGCTGGTATGTCTACTGTTTCTGTAATGTGTGTCACTTTGTCATGTCCTTTTTGTGGTATAGTACTTTTATTATGTTCTTCTTGTGATCTTGAACCTTGCATCCTTGGTTCTCTTCTTGCTCTATCCTGGTAGAGATCCCTCTGATCAAAGCTCCCATGATATCCTCCATTTCTGTTCCTGCTATAGTCTCTGCTTCTATTCCGGTAGTTATAGCGGAAATGTCCTCTGGGTTCTCTCTGATCAGAGTTTCTTATCCTGTAGTCAAACACATCGTCTCTATCTTCCTGGTGGATGGTTCTCCTATCTACACCATACCTTGCTTGGAATCTAGGTCTATCAAATTCTCTTTCTTCATATTGATAGTGATTCACATGGTGTGGTGTGTGTAGATTTCTTCTGTAGTGATACGGACGATAATATGAATTAGAGTAATAGTTGGAATTACGTTTATTATCATAATTTGAGTAATATCCATTATTGTTCCTCATCCGGTAATCCTGGTTACGGCCATAGGTATTCTGATGGTACCTACGCTCATCATGTTGCCAGGTGGGTCTATCCCAAGTTTCGCGATTTCTTTCTTGGAATTGTACATTAGATGAGTCTTTCCTTGTATCGTGTCGGTTTGATCCTTGGTATTTCATATTCGATTTGTTATTTGATTGTTTCCTGCCGTATTTCACTACATTCCATCCATCTCCTACCTCCCTATCCACCATATTTTTGACTTGATGTTGGATAGTTACTTTAGGTTTATCATTCTGAGAGGGTGTGTTTGGCTGGGCTTCAATGGGATCAGTTCTCTTAATACTATCCAATTCTCTATTTAGCTTTTTCATTTTCTTTGCGATTATATCTTCTCTCACTTTAGTGACTTTCTTAAACATCGTGTTCTTTCTTTCTGTAATTTCTTTTCCTTCGGCCTCTGTGACCTCGATGTTGTTTAGCATTATTTCATCATCTTTAATGTCTAGGTCTAATTTAGTTAAAAGGGAGCTTCTGTACTCTATAATAAGCTTAATTAGATTCCTAGATGCCTCCAAGAGAATATTTATCCATTTTTCTACATATAATGGATCTGATATTGGAAAGGCACAGTCCTTGTGTATGCTCAGACCTCGAGGAATGAGGTCCAATTCTAAACACTTGTTCAGAAACGAAATTTCTGCTTTGTATTTTACTTCAGTGACTAAAGCTTTCTCTAGATCTCTAAATAGTGATGGAATGTCAAGTCTATCTGGGTCTATGTCTGGTGAGCTGTCCATATCATTGTGAATATCTAAGCTGATTTCTCTTCTTAGTGTGTGTAAATCTTTCATGTTTGAACTAGGAACTGTATAGGGTGGTATCTGTTCTGCTGCTGGGTATACTAGCTAGGTAAATTAGACAGTTAGAAAAAAGAGACGTATAACCTGCGCAAAAAACAGATAAGGGAAGGGGGATGGGGGAAACCTCTAGCTCTCCTCAATGGGTACCCTAGCGTACCCAATGTGTAAATGAAATCAATATGGAGTGGAGGTGAGCGCCAAATAGGCTGAGAATAGGGAAGGGAGCGCCAAATAGGCTAAAAGATAATATGCTGGTAAATATGTGGCTAAAAGTGGTGAATAAGATAGTGTTAAAATAATATGTTAAAATATGAGATTTATTCTACACATTAATTAAAATAATGATACAATAGTGGTTACTCATGGATCCATGTTAAAATGACAATAGAATAATAAAATACAATACAATATATGTTAAAAACAGAAGATAAGCTGGTTGAATCAATAAGGCTGATGATAAAGGGATGGCCTTAATAGGCCGATTCTCTATTGTATAGTTGGCACCTTGGTTGAGTCCAGTCTGTGTTAAATACTCCTGGTAAGTGGTTGGTTGTAATCCAAAAAAAAACACAGAAAAATGTGGCTAAGGTATACAAATGTGGTCAGTGTCCAATACAAAAAATAATCAAAAAATAGAAAAGATGAAAAAGTGAAAAAATGAAAAATACAAAAAGTTAAAAAATGGTGAAAAAATGTGTTCACCATAAAGTCTGGAAAGAAAACATACCTATGGGGCAACTCCTAAGGATTAAAAAGAACTGTTCGGATCCGAAAAAGTGGGAAGAACAAACTCAGGTACTAAAACAGAGATTTATCGAGAGAGGATATGAAGCGACACTACTGGAAGAAAAAATTGAAGAAGTAAAAGCCATTGACAGAAAAACCCTCCTAAAATATAAAACCAGAGAGAAATTAACGACTTCGGAAGACAATGTAGATGTCCCTTTCATCACTGAATACTGTGAGAACAAACACATTATAGAAAAGATTTATAGAAAGCACTGGCCACTTCTGAAGGATGATGACATTCTGGGAGAACTACTAACGCCACATCCGAAATTTATTTTAGGAAGACGAATAATTTAAAAAACAGATTGGCTCCAACTGTCCCTAAACAACAAAAAATAGGCGCAGTGGTAGACCAATGCAATAAAAAGATAAGAGGTTTTTTCCCATGCCCGAATTGCAAGGCGTGTAAAAATGGTTGGAAAACAACCTCATTCTCATCTGCGCACACTAAAGAAAAATTTATGATCAACAGTCTGATAAGATGTGGCGATCATAATGTCATATACCTCATTGAATGTCCATGTAAATTACAATACGTAGGACAAACTTCTAGACAATTGAAAGACAGAATGAGGGAGCACATACTATGTATAGAGAAAAAAAGGATAGACACAGCCCTATATAAACATTTCACTACTAAACACGGAGGAAATATTAGGGAAATGAGATTTTGTGGGATAGAGATAGTGAGAAAAAATTGGAGAGGAGGAAACCATGAACATAAATTACTCCTACAAGAGTCCAAATGGATATTTTCCCTGAATTGCCTTTATCCTAAGGGCCTAAACAATAAAGAGGATCTATCCCATCTGTTTAATCTCACGAAATAAAGTTAAGTATTGATAAGCAGAGGACTACAAGTAACTATCCGCCACAAAAATATTACCTATATCCTCCCGCATTTTAGTCAGAAGTTTTACATCCACCATAGTGTCCCATATACAACACACAAAGTTTTCTAGTCAGGACCATATAACTCTACAACACGAGTCCACATATGCCGGCGAGAAGCCACCCAAGTCACAAGTATTACATTGTCCTGTCTGGTTTTATTATTTATTTTTTATATTTTTTATATTTTTTATATTTACCATAATTTTATCCATTCAGATATTGGATCTGATTCAACCATACTAACCTATTACGGCAGGTATCTGCATGTACTTATGTTTTATATATTTAGGAGGTCCGCAAATTATATTTACTCTCCCTTAGGTCCCACCCTCACCTCAAGGTACAATTCAGCTTTTAGTTTTTTTTCTGTCATGGTCTTAACATCCAGCACAGCCGCACCATATACATTTTAATTCTTTTACTGCATTTTATATTGCATTTTAATTATTTAGTGCATATCAACTGATTTTAACAGCCTTGCATCTCATTCACACATTTTGTATTGGACTCCAGTTTATACCGTACTCGTATAATGTATATTCACATTTTAATGACAAAGTATTTTATATAGTGTTTTTATATGAAGTTTTTATATGAAGTTTTTTTATTGTACCTGTATACTGTTATCCGTCAATTCATTTTCATTATTAAGGTTTATTTATTTATTCATGTAACCTGTATAATGTTATCCGTCAATGTACTTGTCAAAAGATCCCTCTAAGATTCATTTTTAAAGCGGAGAACTGACAATTAAAATGTTGATCAATATTAGACATTCCACTTAGCAGAACTGAATATCCGATCCCAACTATATTTATTGTCCATTTCTATGCACATCATTTAAATATTACCCCACTGTATAGTTACTCAATTATATAAGGATAATGCTATCTATAAGCAGTCTAGATTATCATCCATACAATGTATCGGGATTTCAACTATTAAAGGATTTCAGCACTTAGCAGTAATGTAAACACGAAACACCGGAACCGGAACTGGTAACCGGAAGTGAAAAAGGGTAAACACAAGCAACATATACATGATATAGGAATTAGAGAGAAAGAATAGAAATCAAAAGCAGCAGAAAAAAGACTGCTAACATAAGTAGCAACGAAATGAATCAAGCATATTGGTATATTAATTTATATTACTAACGGAAAGGGACCAATATCACTATCCAAAACATAAGCAGAAACCGGAAGCTAACGTTACATATGGTAGCAAAACCGGAAGCAAGTGCAAGATTTACTAGCGAAACTGGAAGTTTAGGCATAAAGTCTAAATATTTATCTTATGAAACATGCGAATCAAATGTATATATAGAAAAAGAAAAATTACAATTAGACACACCTCTAAGAACACAACAAAAGCCATTAACAATGATTCTAACAACATAAGTGAAATCAAACTTTTTGCCCATACCCACAATGCTACCAAACAGGAAGGGGGCGTGGCCTACCAGTTTTTGGCGCCAAAACACTAGTCATAATTTTTATAAATTCTGTGAGCTTACTCATTTTGTTAGTCTTGATAAAGGCCAGAGGTACATGGCCGAAACGCGTCGACAGAACTGAGTAAGCATAATACTGATATATCTATTGAACAGATTGCATACATTATAGTATTGTTTGTTTCTTTTTTTTTCAGGCTTTTTAGTATAAACCTATTTGTATTGTCAAACATCGTATCAACACTGAACCACTGATCTACTTGCACTGAATTCACTTACATCACTTTGGATTTACATCTGACACTATTTTCATTGTTACACACTTTTTGGAAGAATTTCATTTTTTACCATCGTTATATCACACCGAGTGAACACATTTTTTCACCATTTTTTAACTTTTTGTATTTTTCATTTTTTCACTTTTTCATCTTTTCTATTTTTTGATTATTTTTTGTATTGGACACTGACCACATTTGTATACCTTAGCCACATTTTTCTGTGTTTTTTTTTTTTTATTACAACCAACCACTTACCAGGAGCATTTAACACAGACTGGACTCAACCAAGGTGCCAACTATACAATAGAGAATCGGCCTATTAAGGCCATCCCTTTATCATCAGCCTTATTGATTCACCCAGCTTATCTTCTGTTTTTAACATATATTGTATTGTATTTTATTATTCTATTGTCATTTTAACATGGATCCATGAGTAACCACTATTGTATCATTGTTTTAATTAATGTGTAGAATAAATCTCATATTTTAACATATTATTTTAACACTATCTTATTCACCACTTTTAGCCACATATTTACCAGCATATTATCTTTTAGCCTATTTGGCGCTCCCTTCCCTATCCTCAGCCTATTTGGCGCTCACCTCCACTCCATATTGATTTCATTTACACATTGGGTACGCTAGGGTACCCATTGAGGAGAGCTAGAGGTTTCCCCCATCCCCCTTCCCTTATCTGTTTTTTGCGCAGGTTTTACGTCTCTTTTTTCCAGCTTAAAAATATGCTCAGGAGAAATGTTTTCATATCTGTAAGTTTTTTTTCAAGCAAAAAGCCTTGGCTTCTTTTGGTGTATTTAAAACTATCGGTCCTTCATCAGTTTCTATTACTAGCTTGGCCAGATACTTTAAAATAGCTTTCATTCCTGCATTTATACACAATATGGAGACATATCTTTCCTTTTCGCAGACGTATCTGCAGAAAAGTCCTAGAACAAAAGTACCGTTTTACCATCAATTATTAATGGACCTGCCTTTCTATACTGCCTTAATACTGACACCTTGTCTTGGAAATGTAAAAAGCGGATCATAATCATTCTCGGGCGATTTCTTTTATCTGCCTCTGCTCTATAAGGCCCAACACAGTGTGCTCTTTCTACCGCTATTTTCCCTTCCTGTACTGGCAGATTTATCAGTTTTGGTAGTGTAACTGATGCAAATTGTATAAGATCTACATACTCAGCAGTTTCTGGGACTCCAACTACCCTCACGTTATTCCTCCTTGACCTATCTTCTAAGTCCTCTATCTTAGACTGTAACAGCTTAATAGTATCTGATAGTTTCTGATTAACATCCTCCTGATTAGTATACAGATCCTCTAAGTCAGACACCCGTGTTTCAACTTCTGTCAACCTGCTAGAAAATTGCCTGACTTCTGCAGTGAGACCTGCGATCTCCTTTTTAATCCCTTCAAACTGGGGCAATATTAGCTCCACTATCTGATTGTTAGTTAATTGTGCCTCTGCACCTTTACCTATATCTTGTGGGGAAGAAAGGGTTGTCTCTCCTAGTGAGTCTTGTGACAATTTGTTCAATTTTTTGTCTCTCCTAGAATTCATAGCTGGGGACCTGGATTTCACATTTGTTATGTATTTTTCCATTAAGATCTGGGGGTTACACTAAGCCCAGAAATGTGCCCTAAATGTGTATAGTGTAAAAAATAAAAGTTTGATCAACACCATAAGTGAGAAAAAAAAAGAAAAAAACCCTACCACCTTCCAACTCTGTCTTATCTGTCCTAAAAAAAAAGGGTGCAAAAAAAAAAAAGAAAAGAAAAGTGCAGCTCAAAAAAAATAAAAGGATTACAGGTTATTCACCTTATTCCATAATCCACTTCAGTAATGTTAATTCAACATATACCTTTTTGTGCTTTTCACTCCCTTTTCCTTCCCCACACCAAACGTTTACTTTCTAATATACTCTATAGGTAAAGAAAACAGTACATTTTACAATATTTTAACAGTATTAACCTCCCCCTTCATTATTCCCTTCTTGATATACTTTTTAAGTAAAGAAAACCAACAATATTACAGTATCAAACAGTGATAGTCCACTAGCAATAGAGAATCGGTAATAGATTCAATATTCTCTCATTGATATACTCTTTCAGTGCAAAAAAGCCCAATATTACTGCTATGAAGGAAGATCTAAGTTCAGCTTTATATCTGTACAGTCACCGTAGAAACTTTCTCCCTTTTGCCTGCCGGCAATGCTCTTTATCAACTTTTCTCTGATATTAATCCATCCAGCCTTTAGAAACAGTTTCCAAACAAAACAAAAAAAAACCCTGCTGAAGCAGTGCTGAGAAAGTTAGCTTTCCACCATGATTATATCTGCCTGTACTAATGTGAACTAGGCCAAAATAGATGTTTTCCTCTGCAGCAAGCAGAAACAAAGTTACATCACATATGAACAAACTTCGCTGGAAGCTATTCTTGCCGAGACAATTTTAACGTTATACCAATACAGATATGCTTATCTTCCCAAGTTATCTTTATGCGTGGTCCACCTTGGCAGAAACAGGAATTGTGCTTTATCATTAGGCAGTCCAGATACAAAGCAGTCATCAAACACTTCAGCAAAACTGCCCGCCTGTTTCAATAATTCAAGCAAAACTGCACAGAAAATGCTTTATCCCTTTAGTTATAACAAGTGGGGGTCTCTAAGCAGCGATATATCTCTGGAAAGTGTAGGCTATACAGGGTGAGGCGCTGTCATACATGTCTCCGGGCATACAGTTTTTATACTTGCGGTTTGCAGGTTCTGTGGCTTCACTTCTTTTGCCTTTCACCTAGGCTTCCGTGACCAAGAGGGGCTGGAATGGCTCTACCAGGATACCTTCCGAATTAGACCCTTTCTGCCTCCCGATAGTGCCGCTTATCCAGGTAGCGGTTTCACTTATTTCCACAAGCCACAGATCCGCTCACACCGACCCTTTCGTCTGCGCCTCTGCCCTCTATGCAGCGTTTGCCGCCTCACCTTCCATTTCCTGCATGTTCCTCCGAGCTTTTCGTATTGGCTATTAGTCAGCGCCGCCTGACCATGGTAATGGCATTTTGACCTCCGTGCTGCTCCACATGTGCTTTCTCCCCAGGCGGAATACTTCTTTAGCCGCCAACAGGTGCACTGTGCTAGGGGGTTCGGATCTCCTCCACTCACTGTCCTGAGCTCAGAGCGTGCACACGTGTTCACGCTCCTCCCCCACCGGAAGTCAACCGAATTCAATGTATCTTACTGAAGGAACAGATTTCCTAACATTCACCAGTCCTGTTTTCCTTATAACAATCAAAAGTCTTAATATTTATTAGAATGAGACAGCTACAAGATCTTGATAAACCTCCAGTCAACAATTACCCCAGAAAGTTTAATGTAACATTTGTACATTATTCCTGCCATATTGGATGACATTAAAAAGCAAAATCACCAAATAGATACAAACCTCTCCTGTTAAATCAATTAAAGGGGAATACAGAATAATAAAAAATACACTAATAAAGGGACATGAAACCTCAATTTTTTCTTCCATTATTCAGATAGAGAATACAATTGTATACAACATTCCGATTTTACTTCTATCTTTTTAATTTGATTCATTCTTCAGATATCATTTGTTGAAAAAATAGCAATGCACATTGGCTACCACCAGTCAGCATCTACTGAGCCTATTTAGATATGCCTTTTAACAAAGGATATCAAGTCAATGAAGCAAATTAGATAATAGAGGTACATTGGAAAGTTGTTTAAAATTGCATGTTCTTTCTAAATCAGGAAAGAAAAAAATGGGGTTTCATATCCCTTTAAGCACCTTACCTCTTTAAAAATTAGCTATATTTCTAACCCAACAAACACACAAGCCGCCTATACTTAGTATACGTCTATTCTAATCCCTAAAACAATAGATTTACACATTTCTTTATGGTTTTGGAACATAACAGGTTAACTGTATGCATATCACCTATTACCATCACTACACACAATTAAAAGGGATTATTCGATATACAGGTCCTTCAACCTTTTATATGATTACAATCCCCCAAACAATTGGGTGAGGTTAATGACCCAGATAATTATGTCATTTTGTTTTCGGGAGTTAATAGTTTTGATCTTATGGGGTATTAATGGCAGAATCATTTTAGGAATTTGATCACTGAACAAACACTCTAACAATACCATTATGTAATAATTATCTACTGAAAATAACAGAAAGAAGTGATCAATAGTGATGTTGCGAACCTAAAACTGAATTCAATAGGCAGGCGAACTTTAAAACCTACAAGGACTCTTTCTGGCCACAATAGTGATGGAAAAGTTGTTTCAAGGGTACTAACACCTGGACTGTCTCATGCTGGAGGGGGATCCCTTGCAAAACTCCCATGGAAAATCACATAGTTCATGCAAAGTCTGCTTTTAAGCCATAATGGGCCTAAATCAACTAACATTCCCAAAGTGGCTGTCTCAAAACATCCTGGACAGAAGATAGATTGATAGATAGGATAGAGAGATATACATAGATTGATAGTTAGATAGAATCGATAGAAGAGAAATAGATAGATTTGTTAGATATATAATTACCCTAATAAAGTCTAATAATTAAACATGCGTTCTTGGACCCAACTAGGTTGTATTAAGTAGTACTGTTCTTCGCACTTTCAGCCCTGTAACTCCCCCTATTGTTGGAGGTCTATATGGCGGTTATGATTACCCTGACAAAGTATAACAACAAGACACGCGGTCTGGGACCCATGGTAATTTTGTTGTGTTAAGTAAAACTTTTCTTACCCTCTTACCCCCCCCTTTTGTTGGAGCTCTATATGGCCTGCATGATTAGCCTGACAAAGTATAATAATAAAACATCTGGTCTTGGACCCATGGTAATTAGGTTGTGTTTAAGTAGTACTATTCTTGTAACTGTAATCCCTGTTACTCCGCCTATCAAGGGAGGTCTATATGGCCTGCATGATTACCCTGACAAAGTATAAGATCAAGACACACAATGTTGGACACATGATAACTAGCTTGTGTTAATTAGTACTTTTCTTAGCACTTTACTCCCTGTCCCCCCCCCCCCCCCCCCTATCAAGGGTGTTCTATATAGTCTGCCTGATTACCCTGAAAAAATATAATAATAAGACATGCGGTCTGGTACCCATTTTAACGAGGTTGTGTTTTAAGTAGTACCATTCTTAGCACTTTAATCTCTGTAACTCCCCCTATTTGGTGAGGTCTATACGGCCTGGATGTTTACCCATACAAAATATAATAATAAGACATCTGCTCTTGGTCTGCGACCCATGGTAACTATGTTGTGTCAATTAGTAATGTCCTTCGCATTTTAATAGCTGTTACTCATACTCACCCTATCGGTGGAGGTCTATATGGCCTCCATGATTACCCTTACAAAATATAATAACCAAACATATACTCTGGGACCCATGGTAAGTAGGTTGTGTTAAGTAGTACTGTTCTTTGCAGTTCAATACCTGTTATGACACCAAATGGTGGCAGGTCTATCTGGCCTTCATGATTAGCTGCACCCAAACCCAAAAAAAAAGCTGAGTGGTCTTACACTAACACCCATGGCTAACTCGGTTGTTTCAATTAGTACTATTCTTAGCACTTTCAACCCTGTTACGGGCGGTCTACATGGCCATCATGATTAGCCGAACAAAATACTACAATCCAACCTTTGCTCAGTCTTCATAGGCCCTTCATTGTCTGTATTTTGATAGTACAGTTCTTATTATTTTTATAGCTGATACAACACCGAATGGTGGCAGCTCTATATGGCCTGCATGATTAGCTGCACCCAAAACAAAAATAAAGCCAAGCGGTCTTGAATTAACACCCATGGCTAACTTGGTTGTTTCAAGTAGTACTATTCTTAGCACTTTCATCTCATCATCCCTGCTACTTCCAGGACTCTCGGTGGTGGTCTACATGGCCATCATGATTAGCCTAACCAAATACTACAATCCAACCTTGGCTCAGTCTTCCTAAGGCCCTTCATTGGCTGTATTTTGGTGGTACTGTTCTTATTAGTTTAATACCTGATACAACACTGAATGGTGGCAGCTCTATATGGCCTGCATGAATAGCCGCACCCAAAGCCAAAAAAAAGCCAAGCGGTCTTGCACTAACACCCATGGCTAACTCTGTTGTTTCAAGTTCTACTATTCTTAGCTCTTTCATCTCATCCCTGTTACTTCCAGGACTCTCAGTGGTGGTGGTCTACATGGCCATCATAATAACCCTCACCAAAATATAACAACAATACGTGTGTGCAGGGAACCATGGTAAGCTTACTTCCTTTCGCAAAATCGAGTATAACAGTTGCAGGCAGAGGTTCTGACCCTGCATTATGGCTGCACCTCTCCCTAAAAGATTAGTAAATGTAATTAGATTACACTAGCAAAATATGTTTTTTTACATTTAAAATAATGTTATAAACGGATATTAACACTGGTGGCTGCTGGCTGGCACAGAGCAATGAACCAGAGTATATGCTGTGTGACACTGGCCTGATAGAAAATGAAAAAAAAATTACACTAGCAAAATAATTAAATTTTTTGGTTAGTTAAATTTAAACTAATGTTGTTAGGAAGATATCAGTGGTGGCAGTAATCACAGCATATGCTGTGAGCCTTAAACACACAGCCTGAAAGCCAGGCAAATGCTAATAATAAAAAAACGAAGAGAAAAAAAAAAAAAAAAAGGCACGAAATATAGCCCTAAAAAGGGCTTTTTGGGGTGCTGTGCTTGCAGCATAGATGAGTGGAGTCCTTCTGGACTGTAAATACACTAGCCTAGCTATGTTTTTCCTATTAATGTCAGGGGCAAAAACACAACACGTCCTCTCATTAAGAAAGCAAGTTCGTTATGAGTCTAAAATGGCGGATTCCGAGTAGCTGGGAGGGTCTGTGAGGGAGTGTCTGATGTTGATTGGCTCTAATGTATCAGGCGGCTGTGACATAAAGGGTCAAAGTTTCCTCAATGATGACACATAGGGGCGGATCGAACATCGCCATGTGTTCGCCCACAAACGCGAACAAGATATGTTCGCTGTGAACCGTTCGCGGGCGAACAGTTCGGGACATCACTAGTGATCAACCCCAATTTTAGGAAAAGGTTATAAAATATGATATATTGATTTTGTAAAAATACTAGTGAACAAGAAATATATAACTACAGTACATTTAATATGTTTTACTTAGTATGGGAAGTGTTTACTTTGTAATAAGCAACATAAGTTCATTAAAATCACAACTCTTCAAAACTTTCCCTTTCTTAATAACATTTCCTGTTAGAATTGGTCATTTCTCTGCTTGTAAAATGTCATTTTTAATATACTGCAGGGTTTTTTCTTATAAGCTCTCTCTTTTAATCAAGTCATTGGAATGGTTAAAATTTCAATAAGTGGTTATGCAATATTAAGAATCAACCTTTTATTATGACACTCCGTAAGTACTTAAGGTATCATGAGTCAGGTTTAATAACTGTGTTGCTAGATAGGTTTTAGGTGAACTTCAGCTCTGATGTTTTGTATACGGGAAATCAGAGTATAATGTGTTAAATCTATAAATATAAAGTTCCCAAACATGACTCATCCCAAGCCATTAAAATATTAGTATTAGCAAGGACTAATTGCATCTTTATATCTATTCCACTATTCTTGATACAGAAATAATTGAGACAATAATTTTATGTCACCAAAAAAAAGTATATTGTGTACAAAGCTAAATTAACAAATCAATCAGAAAGTCATGTATAGTTAGTGATGTAACAGAGCATATAATTCCTTTAATAACAATTTGTGAGGGATACTGGAATATAGAAACTCTACGTCACCTGTAATCCACATTTAGGTAACATTACATTTAACATCTCTAACTGTCACGGATGATCTAAATGCCAATTGTTGCAATAAAGAATCAACACTTTCTCCAAGGTCTTCTTGGCTTCTTTTTTTTCTGACTGAAAAGGCCACACTTCTGTCTTCTTGATAAAATCCTTATTTTCACATGGGGCCAAATTGGATTTTCAAGAGACTCTTCAACACCTTTTCAAGACCAGTTTTGCCCTTTCAAAGTCAACACCTGAAAGAACCTGTTGAACATGTTTTTTTGGACATATTTGCAAGTATTCTAAGATTATTTAAAATCACTCTTTTACATTGCACTTTTACAAGACACTCTGAAATGGCCACAGAACACATTTTAGAAATGTATTAGCAGGTATGGCATTGATTCATTAAAGCTTTATTCATTGCTATTGTATAATATGTAAGCAGCAGCCAAAGCATACATTTACATATGTATAAACTTATTTACATATGTATTTGTATTATGTGTATATTTACAGCTAAAGATAATTTTACAGGGAACTTAAAGGGACACTGAACCCAAAGTTTTTCTTTCGTGATTCAGATAGAGCATGCAATTTTAAGCAACTTTCTAATTTACTTCTATTATCATTTTTTCTTCGTTCTCTTGCTATCTTTATTTGAATGAATGAAGTCATCTAAGCTTTTTTTTGGGGTTCATTACTCTAAACAGCACTTTTTTATTGGTGGATGAATTTATCCACCAATCAGCAAGGACAACATAGGTTGTTCACCAAAAATAGGCCGGCATCTAAACATACATTCTTGCATTCAAATAAAGATACCAAGAGAATGAAGAATATTTGATAATAGGAGTAAATTAGAAAGTTGCTTAAAATTTCATGCTCTATCTAAATCATGAAAGAATTTTTTTGGGTTCAGTGTCCCTTTAAGATCTGGACTCCAAAAGCTAAAAATTGTATGGAACAATGTTGTAAGTATCATTATTGATACAATTGTTTTAATAACTTTAAAATGCAATCACGCAATAATGATTTCTAAAATAACCCTGTTGCAATTTTAATCCATCCCCCATGTGTATTGATTTTAAAGTATTGTTTTTAACAAATTTTACATGAATAGATTTAAAAGAACAATTTTCTGGTTTGGTATTATCTGCTGCTTTAAATAAGGAGACTATATGCTTCTATGACAAGGACTTACAACATCTTATTATGCTGGACTTTAACAGTACTGAAACTGTAAAGTGAGAAACCGCTCCATTGCAATATTGTAAATACAAAGAAAAATACAAACAAGATTGTGTCATATTAAAATATTAAAAATGACAATATATTATAGTGATTAAGCAAAGATGCCTAGTAGGCCCATCTTGCCTACACACAAATAACATTCAGATGGTTTAGCATTGGTGAGGATGGATTCCAATAAATTAATCTCACACATTTAAATTAGTATTTCCCTTACACACTGAACAAAGGGGTTAAAGGACAGGAAACCCTAAAAATTTATTTAATGATTTGGATAGGACATACAATTTTAAACAACTTTCCAATTTACTTCTATTATCCAATTTGCTTCATTATCTTGTTCTCCTTTGCTTAAGGAACAGCATTGTACTATTGGTAACTAGCTGAGCATTTCTAGTTAGCCAATCACAAGAGACAAATGTGTGCAGGCACCAATCAGCAACTAGCTCCCACTAGTGTAGGATATGTGCATATTCTTTTTCAAAAAGCGATACCAAGTGAACAAAGCACATTTGAAAATAGAAGTAAATGTGAAAGTGTCTTAAAATGACATGCTCTATCTGAATTATGCACGTTTAATTTTGAGTTTCCTATCCAAATAATTCAAAAGAATTTTATTGTACCCTTAAGAAGTGTGAAAGGAATATTGTATATGTCAGTTTTGAGTGGCTTCCCAGTTTCTATCCTGATAACAAGTACCTAATACACAAAAAGGCCTTTTCATGAACTCTTCTAGTGAAAACACTTTTGCAGACATGTTGCATTGATTTTAGGGGTAATTAGTAGCCTATATGTTCTTCAGAAGCCCTGCTGAAGAATCCAATAAGAACTCTTTCGTACCAGCGTTACAGATTACGACTAAGAGCCTGAGCGGTAAACCTATTGTTAACTAAGATTTCTGAGTTGGCCAGATTGGTAGATTGGGAGAAGAAAGTCCTATGCATTCTTGAGACTTCCTTTCAGCAACTGGAATTGAAGTTGATCAGAGTGCTAACAGAGCTGACACCTAGCTGCAAGCCAACTACATGGAATGCACAGGAGTAAGGAGTTCAGAGGAACTTTACATTAGCTGAGACCACTGACATTCACACAACCATATTTGAATACCGGCCCTATCCTGCAGAGGAGCGCAAGCAGATAGTTACACAGAAATCACAGACGGTGAGGCACCAGGTATCTACCTTGTTTCATGCCCTTGGAAGCTCTCAGCCATCTGATAGCAGTGGAGGTGATTTAGTGATATCGAGGCTTGAATTACAGGGAGGCTCGCTGCAGCGAGATAGCCCTAGGCCTAGTTGCAGCTAAGATTATGCAGTTACTCACCCTGAAGACAAACTGGAGAGTCTGCCCTGAGGTTACTGAGTGGCTTGACTTTCACCTTAAGGGCTCTACCTCTTCCATCATTTCTTCCGCTCCTAATACAAATCGAAGAGGAATAGGCTAACTGTTTCCAGCATAACCGGACCTTACTTCCACACTCTGCTGGTAGAAAGGTGCGCAAATTGAACCACTGATCTCATCTTACCTTCCAATACCCTAAACAGTATGAAGGCTATTAGTCGGATCCAAAAGGTGTTCTTTCAAGTTGGTGTTAGACTAATTATATGATACTTTTTTTTCTTATATAGTTCAATACAGTTTACTCATGGTTACCTATTAGTTAATACTGGGTGGCGTTTACAGTAGTTTATAGATGTTGTTTACCTTAATAGCGACTAAGGCATGCAATTCAGACAGACGGACCTCTCCTATCATTATGATTTAAACCATTTTATATGTAACATATAGCTGCATATACCTCTTATATGTTCCTATTTCTTCAAAGTACCTAAATTAGCACTGTGTGTTTTGCTTTAAAGTGCTTAGGGGAAGCAGTATGCCTACTGATGGACAATGTGTTGAGAGGATGTTTTCTAGTTGGATTTTGCTAATATAATTTTGGTTTGGAAGGTATTAATATGCAATGTAAACTTCAGCCATTATTTTGGGTCTAAATGAGGTTGTGATAACGAAACCCTTGACTTTCACATTTTATTATAGGTTTGTCACCATGCTGTCAGCGGCCGAGGCAGTGTGACTCCTCAGTCAAGTCAAGGCTTATTTTCCTAAATATTATAAAAGATACCCACAGGAAAAATGGATAATATATCTGACAATGAACCCACCAACATATATATATATAAAACAACACCAGTCTATGTTATAAACTAGTTAAAATCCATTTACATAGAAACTACCTAATCTATAAGTTGACATTATACTGCTTTCATTTCCACCTCAAAAGCCCATCTAGCACCCTCATTGAGTGTTACATATTTTCTCAGGGACATAAAACTAGTTTCTAGACTAATGAAAAGATAGCTATCTGAGTGCTCGCGAGTTGATAGCTATACAGACTAGATCTTAAAGGTAAACTAGGGGGTTTTAAATAGTTGTGTGGCTGTACATATTCATATGTTATATATGCTTGCTTTAAGCATGGGCTTAGGGGATGATTATTTAATACATTTATAATTCAATCCAATAATGTATATGCGCCCTTTTTGTACTTTTGTACTAATATATAGTTCTGACAGGTCTCATAATGTATTAAGGTCAACTATATCCCCCCCCCCCCCCCATTGCTTACTGGATAAGCTTAGGAAAATGCATCTTGCAAAAATCCTATTCTACTCTTTTCCTTGTTTCCCTTAAATTCCCCCTAAGTCAATGTCAAATGTCGATCTTTAACTACTACTCGGGGGTTACATTCTATACGTTTTTTATTGTAGGTGAAGGGGTTATATGACCATATTTATAGGCTGAAAATAAAAAAAATGAGATGCAGCGATATTGGCTTATCTTTTTGTACACATAGACCTACATATGGTTTGGTATCCCTACCCTCTAATATATTACATTATTCTAGTACAACTCTGTAAGGATATCCTATTTTGCAATGTTTATGCTGTACCATAATATCTGTACATTTTGCTGCATGATAAGCTTGAGTAATTTCACATATTGTTTGATTGTTTGTACCATCTAAATAAAAACTTATTAAAAAAAAAAAAAAAAAAAAAGAATTTTGAGAGCAAATAGCCAATAGATTGTTAACAACCCCTCAGTGATCTAATCTTAAAAACTTCCAGGGGGTATAGAATTGTATGTGTGAGTCTTAGAGAGGATTTTAAATATGGGCATGTTTGGGAGATTTATTATTTAGTCTTTGTCAGTGAAATCCTTTTTCTTCAACATTATAAAAGGGTTTTAAATTTATTTCCAATTTGAATATAGTGATAACTTTATATGTTAGTCTGATATTATCACTTAGTTGCCGTGAGGCTTCATTTATCTAAGAGGATCTATTTGTAACCATTATGTCCTCTTCCATATCCATTCTTGTATATTCTTACAGCGTATGTAAATTGTAAAAACAAAGTTACAATAGAAAATCCTAGCAGCACAAGATTTTTTTTTATAGCAGCACTATTTTATTGATAGGATCATAATTGCACCTTTATTGTTTACTGAAAACTTGCTCACTACAGCCCACTAAACAGTAAAAATACCTACCTCTTCTGCTGTACCACCTCTTAATGTACTGACAAATAAGGGTCAAATGTGTCTTAGAAAGGAGTAGTTATGTATTTAGGGATATCACATTGCAAGTATACCCTAGTATGTAGCCAGACCACCTGAGGTACAAATATATTGAGACTATGCCCCTGGTAGAAGTTTCTAATACACTTGAGGGGATATATGAATATTGGAACTGATTTAACTGTGATGGTACTAATGGTGTCATATCTAATGTACTGTTATTGTTCTAATGGTATAATATCTAATGGTACTGTGATGCTACTAATGGTATAATATCTAATGGTACTGTGATGCTACTAATGGTATAATCTTTGCTGGTGTGCATTACCAAGTGTCACTGGTTGTTGGGGAATGAAGGTTAATAAGCCGCATCACCAGAACTTTTTCCAACATATCTCCTATATAGGGTATACTATCGTTGTGATCCCCAAACTGCCAAATGTATGCCCAGTGCAGGGCAGAGTAAAAGGGGAGTCAGTTAATCAAACATGTCCATGGCAGTAAATAGTGTAGGGGAGGGGTCAGGCAAAACATGAAACTGTTAAGGTTCCCAGTTGCTGGAAGGTATCTGCCCCACTTCCATCCTGATCGGAATTATGGCAGCCTTCTCTCAACAGCAACAGGGTTCCAATTATCACTATAATGAGAGAGCGGTCGGTGCGCTGCTATGGCGCACTTAGTCCTGACCAATTTGGGCTTCGTGGGGGAGATGATATCAACTCCTGCCAATTCCAGAGGATCCAGATGTAAGATGCTCTGTTCCGGGCAGCACACTCTGCCAAGGATATAGGCTGGGCAAAGATAAGCAGAAATATGTAGAAAAAGATAGATTTCCTTAACTTGCAAGCAATCTGAAGTGGGAGCTCTGCTTCCTTGCTGCTATCTTCTAAGCCCGCCCACCGGGAATCCCTCTAAAACCCTTGTATAAAATAGTTCTAATGGTTTACTCAGTGCTTGAATGGGATAAAACTTAGAATTGGGTTTCATAGATTTGCCCTTTGCCTGTTCTCTGATTTCCTCTGTCGCTTGCTCACTTTCAAGCTCCCTGAGGGTCAACAAAGTGGAAGCATCCCCAAAATTCAAATTAGACCCTTCTTCCAGACCAGGCCTTATGCTGTCATCCCTCGTGACCTCTGGTGCATTAAAATAATATTTCTTTAATGTAAGAAAACGCACAAACTTATTTACATCAAGGATGGTCTGGAATAGGCTAAAGTTTCTAGTCGGGCAAAAACCCAAACAATAGCTAAGGACCTTCATTTCAATTTTCTTTAGCTGGTAAGTGGAGAGGTTTATTATTCCTATTTTCTACTTGTTCTGTACTCTGTTGTCCCTCAGTAGATACTTTAACTATGTTTTACTTAGTATGGAAAGAGTTTAATTTTTAATCAAATTTGTATCTTATTTTTATTTTTTAAGGAGAAATCTCTTCTCAATTTCTCTCCTTGTTCAGGTGTTCCTTTTGATGGATATTTACATCCCTTTGCCTTTTCGAGACCAGCTTTGCTTTTTCAAAGTCAACTAAAAAAAGCACTTGATAAAGATAGCATTTTGGAAATATTTTCAAGTATTCCAAGACTTTTTGGAATCACTCTGTTATATTGCACATGTACAGATGTTTATTGGCATATGTTATTGATTCATTAATTAATAGTGATGTCGCGAATTGTTCGCCGGCGAATAGTTCCCGGCGAACATAGCATGTTCGTGTTCGCCTGATCCGCCCCCTATTTGTCATCATTGAGTAATACTTTGACCCTGTACCTCACAGTCAGCAGGCACATTCCAGCCAATCAGCAGAAGACCCTCCCTCCCAGACCCTCCTACCTCCTGGACAGCATCCATTTTAGATTCATTCGGAAGCTGCATTGTTAGTGAGAGGAGGGACAGTGTAGCTGCTGAGGATTTAGTAGGGAAATCTATAGCTAGGCTAGTGTATTCAGTGTCCACTACAGTCCTGAAGGACTCATCTGATCTCTGCTGTAAGGACAGCACCCCAAAAAGCCCTTTTTAGGGCTGCTTTTTTTTTTTCCTGTGTAATCTAATTGCAGTTGCCTGCTTGCCAGCGTGTGTGTCAGGCTCACAGCGTATATTGTGCCTTCTTGCCCAGTGCCACCACTCATATCTGGTGTAACAGTAGTGTAGATTTAAAAAAAAAACCTTTTTTTGACTGTGTTAAATAATAGCAGTCAGTTTCCTTCATACGTGTGTGTTTAAGTGCCTGCCTGCCAGGGCACAGTGTCACCCCAGTGCAACTCATATCTGGTGTAACAGTAGTGTAGTTTAAAAAAAAAAAACAACACTTTTTTGACTGTGTTAAATAATAGCAGTCAGTTTCCTTCACACCTGTGCGTTTCAGTGCCTGCCTGCCAGGGCACAGTGTCACCCCAGTGCAACTCATATCTGGTGTAACAGTAGTGAACATACCTGATGTTTTAAAGCATGTTATTCCAAACAATTTAGGAATGTTAGGTGATTTATGCCCATTATGGATCAAAACCAGACTCTGCATCAACTATGTAATTTTCCATGGGAGTTTTGCCATGGATCCCCCTCCGGCCTGCCACAGTCCAGGTGTTAGTCCCCTTGAAACAACTTTTCCATCACTATTGTGGCCAGAAAGAGTCCCTGTGGATTTTAAAATTCGCCTGCCTATTGAAGTCTATGGCGGTTCGCCTGTTCGCGAACAGTTATGGAATTTTGCATCCGCCATTCGCGAACGCAAAATTTTATGTTTGCGACGTCACTATTAATTAATGATTAAGAGCCAGAGCACACGTTTACATATTATGTATAGGCGCATATATATATAGCTCTTTTAGGCTTGCTGTATTGATTCTCTGTTAAAGTAACATTGTCTGTTTAAGTATAATAGCTAACCAAGCTATTTTCTAAATTATTTGCTTTGCAAGGGTTGCATTTTTATTTTTAAAAAAAGGAAATAACTAAATAACTTTATTTCTAGCATTCCAATTTTTTTTTTGTTTTTCTGTCTGTGTGGGTAATTAGGGGTGGGATTATTTTCACCTGTTTGGGCCTTGCAAGCCTATTAATTTAGCACATTTACTCTGTGAGCTTGCTCTTTTAGGCTTGCTGTATTGATTCTCTGTTAAAGCAAGATTGTCTGTTTAAGTATAATAGCTAACCAAGCTATTTTCTAAATTATTTGCTTTGCAAGGCTTGCATTTTTATTTAAAAAAAAAAGGAAATAACTAAATAATAGCATTCCAATTTTTTTTTTTGTTTTTCTGTCTGTGTGGGTAATTAGGGGTGGGATTATTTTCACCTGTTTGGGCCTTGCAAGCCTATAAATTTAGCACATTTAGGGCTCCATGTACTAAGCAGTCAGCGAGCTACCCGCAACAAATCTCGCGCCCAAACTCGCAAACTGATATGTACAAAGCCGTCAATTATGTAAAAACTCGCATCTTTAAAATTGCGAGCGTACTTATCCGCCATACCTCGCTACCTCTCCATTTTTTACTGTAATTAGACACATTTGACCACCAACTCGCCAAAAACGAATGTACTAAAAAATCTATTTGTCCGCTCGCGTCAATTTCCGCTCCCACCTCGTTATTTTTGCCTCGCCACCTTTTAGGTGGCGGGCAAGGTACAAAACAATAGGAAAGTCACTCTAGACGCCAGTCTAGACATATATAAAAGGCAGTAATATCAGCATTGTACTTACATTGTTCATTTCAGCAGCTATGGAGAGAATTCTGTTTTTGTTTATTCTCCGTTTGATGCGAATCCGGGCTAGAAGACAGAATACTGGAAATGTAGCTAATCGATTGGTTAGAAGAAGGAGAGTTCGAGTCCCCCGTGTATTCCTTCCACGGGTTGGTTTGCACGGCCTTTCTGACCGAGAGATCATACAAAGATTCCGGCTTGATCGTGAATCGATATTACACCTGTATCGAGAGATTGAAGATCATTTGGAGCCGATGACTGCTCGTTCACAAGCTATTCCGGGACTTCTCAAACTATTAGCGGCATTGCATTTTTTTGCAACAGGCTCCTTTCAGGCAGTTTCTAGCGTCATTATTGGAATGAGTCAATCTGCTTTTTCACGCCACTTATCCAAAGTAATAGGGGCTATGATGGTTATTTTTCATCGATATGTTTGTTTGCCATCTACCCCTGAAGAATGGCAATCTATCAAGTCAAATTTCTATAGGATGGCTGGGATGCCCAATGTCCTAGGTGCCATAGACTGTACCCATGTTGCTGTAAGACCACTTCAAGCTCGTGAGGAGATCTATAGGAATCGAAAGCATTTCCATTCCTTGAATGTCCAGATGGTCTGTGACCCCCACATGAGGATTATCAGTGTCCGTTCTAACTTTCCTGGATCCTGTCATGATTCTTACATTTTAAGGCAGACTGGGTTATACCGGAAGTTCGAGGAGGGAAATATGCCTGACGGATGGCTTCTAGGTAAGCATAACTGGCGTCTAATATGTCTCTCATTTCAATGTACCAAAATTGCGCCCAATTTGTCGACTGTAATCTGTATAGTTTAATTGTATTGTATAGTTCGGAATCTTTATAATTATTCTTATATTAATATTTATATTTATTATATCTTCTATTAGGAGATGGAGGGTACTCATGTACAGAATGGCTGTTGACTCCCTATAACAACCCACAGACCAGAAGTCAAGTACGTTTCAATGAAGCTCACCGATCTACCAGGGGGATTATTGAGAGGACTTTCGGTCTTTTGAAAATGCGGTTTCGATGTCTTGATCGTTCTGGTGGTGCTATGCAGTATGCACCAGAGAAAGTTGCCAAAATTATATTGGTTTGCTGCATACTGCACAATATTGCAATTAAAAGAGGCTGTCCATTAGAAGATGAAGATCCAATAGATACTGATGATTTACCAGAAGAAATATGTGTCGAACAAGCTAATAGGCGTGGAAATGCAACAAGGGACATGGTTTCAGAACAATATTTTGTGTTTGAGGATTAAAGTTTCAGTTGATCAATAAAAAACTTTCTTTATTAACTTGTCTCCATTTTTTTTTAAGAGTTAAGGTTATTAAAAATCACTCATGATAAACAGTTAAATACATAACAGTTGTTGCTCTTCAATTATCAAAGGTTTCAAATAAATAAAGTTTATGATCAAAGTTATTACAGACAATATATTATAGGTAATACATTGTCTTTGTGACATCACACTAGTGTCTACAGCTGCTCTCACTCTTTTACATATGTGATTATTGTAATGTAATCCCTCCATAGCTGATGCTAATTCATTGTATTGTGTCATTGAATTGTAGCTGTAACAAGCGACAGTATATTCAACAGTGCTTTATGTTATCAGATTGGATTTTTGAGTTAAAAAAGACTTGCTAATTTTATTTGTTTTATTCTAACCTCTATTTTTAACAGCTACTAGGTTTTCCCATATTCAAATAAATACCTTAAGGGCTTACTCTTAGCACTTATTTTCTTAACCTTTATAATATATTTTTGCATTCAAGATTTGTTAAAAGAATAGTGGCATATAGAAAATAATGGCAAAATAAATTATTTTATTACAAAATTATAATCTTTAAACATTATATATTAACAATTGTAAACCAAAGTAACTTGTTATACATATAAACACATCTGAAAAAAAAGGAAATGTTTAGAAACCAAATAACAATTGTAAACCAAAATAAATTCTAATACATATAAACACATATGAAACAAAGAAAATGTTTAGAAACAAAATAACAATTGTAAACCAAACAACATTTTAATACATATAAACACATCTTAAAAAAATTAAATGTTTAGAAACAAAATAAAAATTGTAAACCAAATTAAATTTTAATACATAAAAACACATCTGAAACAAATAAAAAAATGTTTAGAAACAATAACTATTGTAAACCAAAGTATAAATGTTAATACATATCAACACATCTGAAACAAAGAAAATGTATATGAAACAAATATCATTTGTAATAACTATAAACATCGATATTTACAAACCTTCATAAAATACATTAATCTACATATACATTATATTTTTCTCTATTTTTCGGGGATACATATCTGGATCAATGCGCTAATGATTGACATAACGATTAATCACGTCATCGTCAAACATGTCGCGTCCTGAACCTTTTGGTGCTGGAGAATTGGTGATATTAGTTTATGCCATGGATAAATATTTCCCTAAACGGATTGGTGGTGTGAGGGGAGTGAGACAGGAATGCCGAGAATGTATGATTACTTTGAATGAAATAGTCACTTTCTGTGTGTTTACTATAATCTTAAACTCTTGCATACAAAAGAAGAAGAGTATAAATGACATATAAGTGATAGCTCTTAAGCCACATTCTTCTGACATACTTACCATTTTTAACATGTTTTTTGCAGGAGGGCTGGCTTTTCTTCTTAAATTATTGTGTGTGTCAACTATGATATTTCTTACTGATGAATTACTAGTGGACAGTGTAGAAAATGGCACATTCACCTGAAAAGAAAATAAATTAAGGAGTACATTCATTGAGCTAAGTCAAGTCTTATTTGATGTTTGAATTAATATTATACTCTAACTGTATCTTAATAACAATGTTTACTGATAAGGATGGGCATCGTTTGTAGTTGCCAAGTACCTGAGTTATATAAACCCATATATAACCTGGAGTCATTACCTCTCTGTAGCAAGTTTAATATTAGACTAAAATAGGAAGAAATAAACCTAAATATAAATATTTATATTTATATTTAGTACTTGGCCTTGAATAATTGACACAGTAAAATATATATTGTCTGCAAATGTTGTAATTTAAACATTAATTTATTCTTCTACCCAGAGTAGCTATAGTGAATACTATAGGATTCGGAAACCTTACACTCCTAAAAGTTAAAAGCTATGTTTTTATATGCAGGAGTTAATTCATATCTGTCTCCTATTGACCAAAGCATAGGAGATAGGTTAATCAACACTTAAAAGGATTTTCAAAGGGTGTGTGCCGAGACTGCAATATCATGCAAATGACAAACAAAACAAAATGTGTATAAAACATATATTATTTATGCGATGAATAATTTCTGATGCATATATAAAAAGGACATTAACATTCCTTTAACCACTTTACCCATATGAACGTATATATATGCCCTGTAGTACTTTGCCTATCGTACTGCAGGACGTATATATACGCACTAGCTTCAGGAAGCTCCAACACTCTCGGCTGTTAAGTTACAGATGAGAGATGGAGCTCCTGAAGCTTCAGGCATCTCCCTCATATGGAGCCAGAGCGCGATTGGTGCTCCGCCTCCATATGAGGGCAGATGCCTGATCGTTACAGACGGTGACACTGTGTGATCTTCTGCTGGAGCCAGCGGAAGTGTGGGCATGAGGTGGGTGGGCAACCCAGCAGGGGAGGTGGGAGGGAGCTGGAAAAAGTGGGTGGGGCCCTATGCTATGTAAAAACTTTACAAGGGAAAGGGAGGAATGGGGTAGCTACACTACAGAAAATGGGGCGTGGGGGCACAATAAAATAAAGATTGTGGGTGAGACACTACACTATAGAAAATTAAAAAAATATTTAAAAAAATAATATTTAAAAAAATGTTTTTTCAGGTACTGGTAGATAGCTGTCAGTACCTAATATGGCTGCAATAGTTAGGGCAGGGGAGGTTTTTGAGGGTTAGGGCAATCCTACACTGCAGAAGAAAAACAAAAAAATGTATATATATAAAAAAAAAGGTTTTATTTTTTTTAATGGCAGACTATCTGCCAGTACATAAGATGGGGGTGACCAGTGGGTGGTGGGGAAGGGAAGAGAGCTATTTGGGAGGGATCAGGTAGGAGGCTACACTAATGCTGATGTTAACCTTTTAAGCTACCTAATTAACCCCTTCACTCCCGGGAATGATAGAAGTGTGGTGCACAGCTGCAATTAGCGGCCTTCTAAGTACCAAAAAGCAATGGCGAAGCCATATATGTCTGCTATTTCTGAACAAAGGGGATCCCAGATAAACTTTTACAAACATTTGTGTCATGATTGCACAAGCAGTATGTAAATAATTTCTGTGAGGAACCCAAAAATTGTCAAAAAAGTATCATTTTTTTTAATTTGATGGCATTTGGCGGTGAAATCTTATCATGAAATATACCAAAATGGGCCTAGATCAATACCTTGGGTTGTCTACTTAACAAATATATATAGATTATATAGGTAAATAAAAAAAAAAAAAAAAAACAATGCTCTATTTCTGTTTAAATTGAGTGTTTAGAAAAATGCTAAAAATGCTTTGGTATTTTGGGCAAGTTTTTTTTGGAAGTCCCGGTAGGGAAAGGGTTAAATAGACATTATACTTATAACTGAGGCATTCATTTAAAACAATAGTTAAAATGTTCTCATAGAAGCAACCACAAAAAACTACTATAACTTCTTGTTAAGTTTATTTTAGGCAATTTATGAAAAAAATATAACTGACTTTACTTTTATAAACTCACCATATTTAAGATGTTTTCAGTTGGAATAGAAACTGGTCTTCCAGATGAAGATGTTGAACTGGCAGCACGTCTAAATCTTGTACTGGTATGTTCAACAAGCAAGGATCCTAGTAATGCATCAGCCTTTGAAAGAATTTCATATATTATTTAATTTAAGTGTAACATATCTCCCTATTTTAATGAGATAGCACTCATAGATTGCTCAGAAAGAAAAAGTGTCCTTATTTCTCAGAAGAGTTTAGGTAAAAACAATTTTTATGATATATTTATATGAAAAACAAAAATAACATTAGATTTTGGAATAGATGTAAGTGTTCTAAAATAATATGAAAGTCATAATTAAGCTAAATTAAATAAGGTATTTGAAACTGAATATGGAAATGGATTTGAAATAGAAAAACTGTGCACAGCAGTATGTAGCATTCTTGGAGAGATGGGTGGCAGTTTATGCTGGATAAAATAAAGATTTATTAAAAGTAATGATTGGTTAAATTATGTGAAAACAAGTTCATAATTATTACTTGACAAGGATGAAAGTTGGACATTAGCAAATAGAATGATAAAACAGATTTCATGACATAACATCCTCATTCAACTATTTCTATAGAACAAATCTTAAATGTTGAATGTAATCTTTGAATATAACACCTCTTATTGATTGCAATATAATTTAACTATAGGTGATATTCACATATTAAGTTTAAACAAATGTTACATTCATTGAAGGGAACATATAATTATTATTAGCATTATTGCTTTCTATTAAAAAAATATGTTCTAGATTAGACCATTTAGAATGAGCAAATTCAGCTAATATAGTTTATTTTTTAACAAAAGCTCATTTCCCTACTGTCAAGGTTACCTCCCTAGAACTACAGGGTAATTATTACTTCCTTTTGGTACACAATTTACATGGACAAAGACACATGATGACATAATAAGCTATTTAGACACTATTGAGCATTTCTTGTGATACATTACATACCTGTACAGTTGCATTCGGCAGAAAAGTTAAAAGGCAGAGTAGTGCAACCAGCATCATATTTCCTTTAAAAAAGAGATTTTTTAATGTCAACTACTCAGTTAAATTATATTTTTTGATTACATAAAACCCAAAATTTGACATTCATGATATAGTTAGAACATACAATTTTAAACAACTTTCTAGTTTACATCTGTTATAAAATTTGCTTCATTATCTTTGTATCATTTGTTGAAGGAGCAGCAATGCACTACTGGTTTCTAACTGAACACTTGCTGAGCCAATGAGAATTGGTATATATATGCAGCCACCAATCAGCAGCTAGAACCTAGGTTCTTTGCTACTCCTGAGCTTTACTAGTTAAACCTTTCAGCTATGGATAATAAGAGAAAAAAAATAATAGAAGTAAATTGAAAAGTTTTTAAAATTGTTTGCTCTGTCTAAATTATTAATGACTAATTATGACTTTACTGTCCCTTTAAGTACTAATAGTATCTCACACTGCTAAGGACTAGGCTATTATTTATTGGTTGTTCTTTAATTCGGGGTCTTATTGCCAGAAATATCCAGTTATTATAGTTAGAAATACAATTTGCAAAACAACAAGTAATTATATACATTAATAGTACTAATGATATAAACAGCAACCTACAGTATAATACACCATGTATGGCATTTATAATACTGCACTACATAATAGAGTCTATATAGTAAATGAATGTCATCACAATATTTTTTATTAAAATTACTTTCTCTTTGAATGGTTCATTATGAGAAAAATAAAAAATGTGATTGCAAATTATCAAACAAATACCAAATTGATGTGGTGCCTCAACCCCTTATTAGTAGACAATCTGAATTATTATACCTTTTGTATTGCCATACAAACTCTTAGTGATTTGTAATTCCCTTTCATAAAAGGTGTATCTTATTCAATATACTCTATGCTAGAGTTATCACTTCTCTTGTAAATATATTTCTTACCGTTTACTGAGCGAAGGAGCTTAACACTGCAAATGTGGAATCTTCAGATATAATAACAACTGGATAACAACTCTATATATATACAGTATATATGTGTGTGTGTGTGGCTACATTGTGTAGTACTTCCTGTGTTTTTTATTTTTAATGACATCATCATTAGATAATGCTCACTGCTGACTGTATTGTATTGCAACACTGTGTATATTCTGCAGTATTGTAATGCATTTCAGGAACTGTATGACTATGGGTGAGACTGTAGCTACAACAAATTTTATTGTGTAAATGTGCCGGATGCACTTACATAGATTGAATTATTGTAAATCTATTGTTATTCATAGGTTCCCTCTGTGACAAATTCCCAAAATGCCTAACTACATTTAAATTGTTTGTTCCTTAAAAATGATTGTAAACTATTGTAAACTTAAACTAGCACATATGAACTCTATGAAGTCTTGTTTGGTTTAATGAATAGAGCCTTTACAAATGAGTGTTCTGAGATAAACTTTTGTAGAACAGAAAAGATGTCAACTAAAAATTTTTTTTATATAAAAATATTTTTTTTTATTTTTTTTTATTAATATAACATAAACAGATATAAAAATTTAAATCAACAGGAATATTTAGAATTGATATATTTAAGTTTGTTACTAATATATATAAATATTTTTAACTGTATTTTGACATGGGGTTTGAGAGATCAAAATAAGTCAATTTCTTCTTTAAGCTATATGAAATGAGCAGTTAATTGCTCTTGAGACAGCGTTAAAGAAATATACTGTAAAAAAAAATGTTCTTTTTAAGGCATTTTTTTAAAAACAATATTTTCTTTCACTGTTTTTAACTCATGTAAAGTGGTTATGTAATCAAAGCTGTACATCTTTGCCCCTCCACACAATGAGCAAATAAGTATCTGGCATACATCCTCTTACCAATGGCTATATCCTAATGTATAAAAGTACAGGGCTGTTCCACAAGTGCAACTTTGATTGTGTGCAGAGGAGTTAAACACATAGTAAAAATTAATATAAAAAATAGAGAATGTTATCTTCACCCTAGAATGCCTCTTTAAATTATGAATTGCTGCATCCATTAGTTTTAGCAGGATCGGTATAAAAATACAACAGTATTACAAACCTGTTGTAATTAATTGGCTATGCTGAATTTATCCTACATTTCTTTTTACCGGCTCAAATCTAGTTAAAAGTCCATTACCTATAACTAAGAAGAACCTGCATGAGATCCTTAACATGAGAAATACAGAGATAGTTATTGGATGACTTTACCCCTGCCACACCAGATACTACCCAGCAATAAACTCTCTACCTCTAACCCTAACCCCCCCCCCCCACTCACTGCAAATTAAAAGTATCCCTAACCTACTAAATTGCATTAATCTTACAAAACTAAAAAAAAAAAATTAACTTTATTTCAGTTCACCTTATCATGTTACACTTGACATTTGAGGGAAAAATATTATTACCCCCAAGTGCAAAAACCTCTTTCAAAACACCACCAATCGTATCCCCCAGACATAATATACCTTATATTTGGTGAGATGGTCTTGGACTGGGTGAAATCATGAAAAAAAAGCTAATTGGATGCTGAAGGAAATGCAAAGTAGGGTTTGTTGCATGGGGGCAGCAATATTTTTAATTTGGTGGGCTTTTATAATATTTGTTCTGTAATAGAAGTTAATGAGATGGAGGGATCACTGTTAATGTTTATTTGCTATATGGGGGTCTGGGATGTAGGGCTAGTTAAAGTTAGGGGAAATGATGCACTATTTGCCGATGATCTAAAGGTCCCTGGGCAGGTGAGATTATTGAAAAATGCTGGTGGAATGATCTAAAGCTATTTTTAAGCCTAAAAACAGGATGTCTCGCTGAGGGGCGTATACTGCAATTTCATTTGGGAAGGAGATGGATACATTACAAAAGTGCACAATACAATTTATGTTTTAATAATCTTTAAAAACAAATAATTTAACCATTCACACAAAAATAGGCAGGAAAAAAAATATTTTGTTAAAGTTCAGAAAAATAGTAACAATATTCTTCACCAAAAATCGTTTTTTATCAAAAACTTAAAATGTTTATGTAAATGACCCAGGAATAATTGTATTAAATATGTACAGCATAAAATTGTAATTTAAGTGAACTGGATGCGCAAAAACACACAAAGACATTTTTCATTTATAAATGCAAAATACAAAGTGCAATCGTTTTTTTGTAAAATATCTAAACAAGGTAGTTCCGTGGGCGTATATGAAATTGTCTCTCTAATCTCAGCATAATTCTGTAAAGATTTTCGCACTATAGATCTCACAGTTTTTTTTTCCAAACTAACATGTGGCAATCTTTACTCAAAACATTTAAAATACTTATAACCCTAATAGAAAAGCACATTCATATAAAAATATAGGCAATTGTAAACTGTTATACACAAGAAGGCAGCGTACTGTGATTTATTTTGGCTGCAGGATTTAATTTTTAATGTGCGCCACCTGCTCACTGCTAATTTTGCTCCACAGAGAGATGTCCCTTTTGAGTGATCTCAATTTTGTCAATAGGAGAACTCTCGCCACTCTCAGGGAATGCCCCTTTTATATGTTAATTCCACAAGGCCTGTTCTGGTCATCGGGTTCCTAAGATCATAGGGTCCTATGAATCCTATGTGTTAATGTGGAGAAAGGACACATTTATAATATTAGGGTAATGGAGACCTTGGGAGTACAAAACATTCATTAACAGTTATAAAACATAAATATTTGTGGGGGGCAGTGTCTAGCCATGCTGGATGATGGCTGCTTAATTTTTTACTCTTAAGCCTCGCATCTAAATCTTGCACATGTTAGGGTCAACAGCTTTATCAAACTTCTGCTGAATGAAAGAGAAGAGTGATCAGACATCGACAGTTACTGGAGGAGCAAGTAAAGGGTAATCTGAAACATATTGCAGGAGCCTGAATACCGTAAAAAACAGGGCATAAATCGCATGACGCGCACGATCTTCAAAACTATGAAGAGGGGCAAACACTGCACACATCTGATACCGAATCAACAAACCATATGCCGAATACAGCAGAGGGACCTAGAAATCAATAAAGAGGAGGTCATCCACAGTGTGTGGCAGATAGTGAGGACTGGGCTCTGCGATATTACTCACACTCACGTTCCGGTAAGCATCTGACCATAAGGGCTCCAAAGGAGTGAAGGGCCGACTTAGAGATATATTAGTTTCTCAGACCGAGGTGACAGGAGACTGACATGCAACTATTATAGGTACAGGTCTTATTGTTACTCATGGGGTACGCTGATCTAGCAACTCGAAACTCCAACAACAACAGTAGTAGGTAGTGTGCGCATAAAACTATACCTGACCGGAATAAACCACAGCACCCGCTCAATACTTGCCCCAAGTAGATCAGAGGGATACCAGTACTCTGAGAGGTTAGCTGCAAATCTAGGGCAGTCCAGAGCTTTGGGCCTTCCTCAAATTACACACAAGTGTGTGCCCTCAGCTAATAGATCAGATTTCAATAGACAATAAGCACAGAGGGTACATACAGTAACAGTACAGTGCCTTAGAGGGGAGACAAACCATAATAACCCCTGCAAATAAAAGGGTCCCACTATCATGCAGGTGGGTGCTATTGCATATCAAACAAAAGGCGAATCCCAGCCCATATTACAGACAAAAAGTTAGTGAAAGCAGCAGATTAAATAAAGGGCCTGAAGCTGGTAACACACAGCACACATCTACAGAGTGGCGGTAGCGTTCAAGGGGACGCTCTACCTTGTACTATACCAGTGTTAGAGAATTATTGCTTACAAGCAATGTCTAATAGGAGGATCACAAAAACAGACAAAACAACAAAGCACACAAACCTAACCAACTACTTAAAAGCTGCACCTCTCAGGGAAAGCATGTCAGAGCAGGGGTCACCTTCCCAAGCACACACAATGCATGCACAGGAACATCTTCTGGAACCACAACAACAAACGTACTTAACCGGAGAGGATTTAAAAACCATCTCATTCAAAGACGATATATATGCAGTACTGTCAGAAATTAGATCATTGTTTAGCGATCTGAAAAAAAAATATGACCCAGGTTAACCAAAAAGTTCAAACACTTGAACAAAATCAAGAATGCCTGAGGACTAATATCAGGGAAAATGTGCAGCAGCTGAAATATCACGACGAGAACATCCAATTCCTGTTGTTCAGGATTGGAGACCTGGACAACAGAGGCAGGAGGAAAAATTTAAGAATAAGGGGGGTGCCAGAAACCGTTACAAACACTGCTATTGACGGATATTTGCAGGACCTATTCATAACATTAAAAGGTACACCAAATTCACTGAATATTCTTATAGAAAGAGCACATAGGGCCCTAAGGCCCAAACTATTGCCTAAGGCCGTCTCCCCTGTGAGCATAATAGCATCCAGAAATGGTACTCAATTCATCTTCAAGACACCGGAGGATCTACCAGAGCTCTGTAAATCTTTGGACATCAACATTCAGCCTCCTGATTTCACGAAGTACCATCAACTAGACCAAACACCACAGGAAGATCAGAACCCTATCTCCAGAATGTCAACCTGAAGGCATTAAAAAAGAAAATTTACTGTAGGACTACTGAAGTGTCACTAACAATTTGATAAGTATTAGCGCTTCATCAGAAGCAATTAAGATACATGTTTAGAAATTGAAAAGGTTATGATTGTACTATGTTATCATAGCATTGTTTTTTAGAGACATGAAGAGATGTAAAGTATTACGTTGAAATTGGTTATTCATTTTTAGTACCCTGCATAATACTGACAACAAACTAGATTCCTATGGGGACCTATTAGATATAAAGAGAGTTGACAGAGAGAAGAACTCTGTTACAATAACACATATCTAAGATAAAATCAGGGATAACTTTAGGCTATAGCCCTGTTAAGATAAAAATAGATATGTGATTAAGGGTATGAAAAAGTTTTGCAGGTTCTTGGGTAGGGGAAGCCAAAAAAAAATTTCTGATAATTTTAAAAGTTTAAATGTCTTTTTCCTCTCCCCCTGTACCATGTGACAGCCATCAGCCAATCACAAATGCATACACGTACCACGTGACAGCCATCAGCCATTCACAAATGCATACACACTTATTTTTGCACATGCTCAGTAGGAAAGAATATATATATATATATATATATATATATATATATATATATATATATATATATATAAAGACTGTACACATTTTGTTAATGGAAGTAAATGGGAAAAATTTTAAAATGGCATGCTCTATCTGAATAATGAAAATTTAATTTTGATTGAGTGTCCCTTTAAGAAGCAGGTTATGCACTCAGCCTTCAAAATAGCAGAAATACATAATGATCTTTAATATCACCTGATCAGGTCAGGTCACTATGACCCAACCCTAACATAATACTTAAAGCTATATTAGCAAGTTAGATGTGAGGTTACTGACCCTGTATTTGTTGATTTGTATTAGGCATAGCCAGGCTTGGTTGTGTCTCATTTTAAAGTCACAAAAACTGTAAGAGAGTTGCTATTTCACACCATATTTACCAAAGTCAAGATAATAAGTAAATCAAGGTAATCAATTGTATAAGACAATACAATACACAATGTGTAAAAGATGCAATTCTACATTGAAATTCTCTTGTTAATCTCTTTCTAATTCCTTCTTTATCTTAATTTTTTCCTTTTCATATTCTCACCCTCTTCACTTCCCCCCCTTTTTTTTCCTTCTCTCCTTCTCACGCAATCCTACAATCTACAATGCCAAAACTTAAAACCCATAATCTGACAGTTATTACCCTAAACACAAAAGGCTTTAATCTTCCAGAGAAAAGATCTCATGCTATACGGGATATCAATAGACTACACTGTGATATAGTCTACCTACAGGAAACACACTTTAAAAAAGGCAAGGAACCAAGGTGGCACATCCTCATATTGCCGACAGTTTTTTTCGCCTCCGGTCCCACAAAAAAAAAAATGTAGTAGGGATATAAATAAAACAAACATCCCCATTTAAATTGATACCTGAAGAAAGAGATACAGAAGGACGATACCTGATACTTGTGGGCACCCTTCACAAAAGGCCGGTTACACTAGTTAATGTTTATTTCCCTAATTTGCACCAACATAAATTAATAAGAAGCATTACAAATAGAATACTGGAGGTCCAGAAGGGAGCTCTGCTTTTTGGAGGGGACCTTAATCTACCATTAGATCCTCATCTGGATACTTCTAGAGCGTTAGCTTCAATCTCCAACAAAATTATCAGACAATGCAACAATAGACTAGAGGAAATGGCAGTACATGATACATGGCACATCACACATCCAACTAGAAGGGATTACACTTTTTTCACCCATCCCCACAATTTATATTCCAGGATAGATTATATCTTTACTGATCAAGACATGCTAGCTCTTGTAACAAACACGAAAATACTACCCATGACATGGTCCGATTATGCACCAGTAATATGCTATCTTAGAGAGCCATCTGCACCTGAACACCCCTTTATATGGAGGTACGATGATTTTTTGTTTAACAATATACCGATTAAAACTAAAATTGAAACCACACTTCGAGAATATTTTAGGCACAACAATCTAGCTGAGACACCACGGTCAATCTTGTGGGAAGCACATAAATGTGTGTTGAGAGGGGAGCTTATTAAAAAAAAAAAGGCAGCATTGGCCAAACAAACGAGAGCTAAATACTCCTCATTACTTACTAGGATAGGTAGTTTAGAGAAACAACACAAACAAAATCCAACAGATAAGGATATAAACTTAGAGCTTAAACAATCAAGAAAGGACTTACACATACAAAAACAGCAAAACATTGCTCTTTAAATGCAACAAAAATATTATGAGTTTGGAGATAAACCGGGGAGATTGTTAGCAAGAGCGCTAAAGCGCAAACAGTTAAAAACTCATATTCAGTCCATTTCTAACCAAAACAACGCTATGTGTCATGACAGTGCAGCCAGAGCAGAGGTTCTTAGAGCCTATTACCATAGTTTATATAATTTGAAATCTCCAACCCCTCTGGATGTGAAACAGTATTTAGATAAGATTACACTTCCCAAACTGACAAGGGAGGAGTCAGGGCAGATGGAGACTCCCATTTCCACTGAGGAGGTTCTGAAGACTATAGAAAGTCTGGTGCCAGGCAAAAGTCCAGGACCTGATGGGTTTGGTACTAAATACTATAAACTTTTCAAACATATATTAGAAACAGTAATGGATACCATAGATGCTAAGTTAAACATAACCCTAAATAGATCACCTGATCTCCTACTCTTTCATGGACTACCTAGATTAGCAAATAAGCCCAAAAAATACCTTCTATTCATTATGCTTAACAGTGCTAAATCCTTGGATTCTAAACATTGGAAATCAGTTAGTATCCCCACCCAGGATGATTGGATACAACAAACAGATAGACTTTTATTAATGGAAAGATTTCGCTATATGCAAGATGACAAAATAGAAACACTTGAGTATATGCTTAACCTCTGGAAAGTAAATACAGACAGTTAGTCAGTAAAAATGGTAATAAAATTAATATTTTGACTATATGACTTTTGGTGATAGGTGACAGGTCTACCATGTTGTGATCCAGTTTGCCAACACCATACCATCCCCCTTTTTATTTTCTCTCTCTCTCCTTCTTCTCTAGCTTTCCAACCATATCCCTTATCTCTTCTTTTTTTCTTCTTCTCTATAAACTTCTTTTCTGCTTTTGCCACCCTCTGTGTGGAATTATTTAAGACAATCGCTTATAAATGACAATAATAAAAAAAAAAATGGATACAGCGGTCTTGTTTTTTAAACAACTCTACTACAGTGTATGGGATTTGCTCCCAACTTATATTAAGCTGCTGTTTGTTATATCGGGATTAATCACAGGTTTAAGTTAATTTGTATGTTAATTGTACTAAATGGATTTAAGACCCAGATAGGGAATCTACTTTGAATAAAGACTTTTTTCTTGCCTAACCAGAGAGGTCAATGACAAAATGTCCATGATTGTTTAAGTGTACAATGTCAAAACAATGCTTTACTGTATTGCTATTTGAATTTTAAATAAAGCTTTTGAAAAAACAACAACATATATGTGCACTTATTAAGTTGTTTTTAAAATTGATTTACTTATTTATTAAACTATTTATTTATTTATTTTGCAGCTGCTTTCAAGCAAGTTACAGGTTGCCATTATCTTCACCTGGAATGAGTCATTAAATATCAGGAAACTATATTTGTCACACTCTTGAAAAAAATCCTTAATATAAGGAAGCTAAACACTGAAAAGCTGTTATAGATGTCTGGCATAACCAAAATCCAGATGCAAGAGCCTTTACATGTCTATCTAAGGGGCATCGCTCCTTATCAAGGATAGACTTCTTTTTGGTCGCAGATAAAATGATTGGCTGGGATTGGAAAGCAGATATCGGAGATATAACGATCTCAGATCATGCTACAATTACATTGCTGCTGAACATAATAAATAGACAAACTGTCCCCAGTCAAACAGTGTTTTTCCCTAAGTATCTGGTAAATGATATAAATTTTCAGAATTGGCTGAGTAATCAATGGCGTGAATACGAGTTTTTCAATAATTCTTATGCAGACAAATCGGAGGTATATTGGGAAGCGGCGAAAGCCGTAATCCGTGGTGAAATCAAGGCGTACCTATGCAAGCGTAAAAGAAAATTTAAACACCAAGAGATACAATTGAATAATCGTGTGAGAAACACGTACACAGCATATCTGCGAGAGCACTCTAGTGAGAAATGGCGGAAATATTTAGAGGCGAAAACAGCCCGAGATATTTTTATCCAGCAGAAAACTACTGCTGAAGTACAAAGGCAGAAAGCTCTATATGGCGGTTTTGCGGGACGCTCAGCCAAATTTTTGGCTAAGTTAACTAAAACAACTCATCGTAACATGATAACCGCCATTAGATCTAAAACAAATAGATTCACTAAAAATTCAGATATCTGTAAAATTTTTCATCAATATTTTTCTGATTTATATAAAGCTGAGGACTATGATTTGGATAGACAGAAGCAATTCTGGGACAAGATTAAGACTCCTAAAATCTCGTCAGAAAGCTTGGCAGAAATTAATAAACCAATTGAAGACCAAGAGGTTTATGCAGCAATTAAAGCTGCTAAAACTAATAAAGCTGCAGGCCCATACTGCCTCCCTATTGAATTTTATAGGATACTGCAGTTACAGATTGTCCCAAAACCTTACGAAATGATTTAATCATTATTTTATTGAGAATATTAAGTGCTCCACATATTTCGCTGCTGCGCTGATCTCCTTGATCCCAAAAAAACCCAAAGATTTGGAGTTACCAGAATCTTATAGACCTATATCGGTCCTTAATACGGATTACAAACTTTTAACATCCATCTTAGCGAAGTCCCATCTAGGAACAATAATTCATGAAAATCAGTCAGGGTTTATGGCTGGGAGAAACCCTACTAAAAATACGCGTAAGATCATGACGTTGCTTGATTTTTTTTGGAACAAACTTAGACTAACAAAGCAGAATAACATACCAGATTTGGCGTTATTAACGGTCGATGCGGAGAAAGCGTTCGACCGCATCGCTTGGCTGCATTTATTTTTTTTCACTAGAACAATTTGGTTTGTCGGGACATATTTTAGAATTCACACAGTTGATATATAGCTCTCCAATATCTTCATTATTAATTAACGGGGAAACCTCACAACGGTTAATACTCCAGAGGGGCACCCGACAGGGATGCCCCTTATCACCATTGCTATTTAATATATCCCTAGAACCTTTTGCAATTTTACTTCGGCAACAATTAAAGGGGATTAGTATAGGAGATCAAAAACTTGTTTTATTAATGTATGCAGATGATATAATCTTGTGTTTGAGTGACATTGCACAAAGTCTTTCTCTTTTGTTAGAATCTACAGAATTGTTTGGTGCAATTTCGGGTTACAAAATTAATCTTACTAAATCCGAATTATTATGGATTAATAGAAAAAAGCAGAATATTGAACATCCGTTTTTTGAGACTACGCAAATTACATATCTCGGTATCAGATTAAGTGTGAATCCAGAAGAATGGTATAAACTTAATTTCACTAAATGCTTTCAGGAGTGTAGGGAAAGAATGGAAGGATGGAAGAATCTACCCATCTCCCTATTTGCTAGAGCTACACTTATAAAGACTATCCTTTTTCCTAAAGTGTTTTATTTTATTCAAAATATTCTGATTCCCATAAAAAAAATAGATATAAATAAATTCTATAGGGCATGTTCCATATTACTTTGGAAAGGAGCTAGGGCCCGTGTTGCTGTGGCACGACTCACATGTAGTAGAGATGCGGCAGGTCTATCTCTCCCAAATATACAATTTTACAGTTTAGCAGCGCGGGTAAAGGTGGCAGTTGATTGGCTAACCGAACAGAATCAGGTTTCTGAGGTTGCATGGGAGACAGCTTTCGCAACCCCGTTTAGATTGGATGCTATTTTACATTGTCCTATGACTGCACTCCCCTCTTCCCTCTTTTCTTTGATAACATTTAGAAATATTATCTGCGCATTGCAAAAATTTTGTGTACTGTTAGGATGTTCTCCATATATATCAAAATATCTGCCTATTACAGGGAATCCAAATTTTGTTCCAGGTATGTCTGTAGAGGTTTTCAGGTTATGGCTCTCTAAAGGATTGATATTTGTTATACAGTTGTTGAAATCTGATTTAACAGTGCTGTCTTTTGCCGAACTAAGACAACAATTTGGACTTTCGAATAAAGAGTTTTTTGCTTATCTACAGATAAGACATTATATATCTGAACTTAAACAAAATCATGGAGAGGATTGGATATTTACGTTTCAATCTCAAATTAATAGTTTTCAACACGGTTTATATTCTATTGCCCCGTTTTATATGCTTCTTAATCTTGGACCTTCAAATGAACAAAGAGAATATATTGTTGCGAAATGGAGTAGTCTCTTCCCTGAGATAAATAGTCAAACTATAATAAATACATTTAAAATTATGGACAAAAGTTCGGTGTTGACTGCATGGAAAGAATCCCAGGTGAAGATCTCTTTTACGACCTATCTGACCCCTGCAAAGTTGTCTGCTTGGTATAAGGTAACGATCAGTTGTCCCAAGTGCTCTGCTGTTAAAGCTGATCTTATGCATTGTTTTTGGGCTTGTCCAAAAATTGGTCAATTTTGGGTGAAAGTAATGTATTGGATGCGAACAACTCTCAATTTGAATTATCACATTCAACCATTAGATATATTCTTTTTGGTCCAATCACAAGAAACTTTGAAGCAAGTTGGATTAATCAATATGATTCTACTTTTAGGGCGAAATATGTTATTAAGAGCCTGGAAAGCTACAGCAGCCCCTAGTGTGAAAGAGCTTAAAAATGCTCTGTTTGCACAATTTATATCTGACCAAATGAATCTTCCCAATCAGACTGATAGTCGATTAGAGGTATTTTTTAAGCAATGGAAATTATTTATCTTATCTTTTCCATTAGAGACGCAAATTGTGATGGTCAAACCGCTGAGGGACTCGATATATGTTCAACTACAAATATTGGCTGGTAATTTTCCTAGTATATGGGGGAATGACCCTAGAGGAGTGATTGGGTGAGGGGGGTGAGGAGGATAGGTGGGAACAATTTTCCCTTCTTCTCTTTTTTTTTTTTCTGCTTTTCCCTCTCCTTTTTTTCTTTTTTCCTTTTTTTTTTTTCCTAAAGGAGGATAGACACGGAATTGAACGAAGTAATTCAATGCAGTGAAGGATAAATATGTGTTTAGAATATACTAAGACTAGGAGTACGCTTAGTAGCGATGTCCTTTTTGACGGCAAATAGGGGTACACTGCATAGTTAATTTTGTGTTTAGATAAAATGGTTTTGATACATATCAAGATAAGAGAAATGTTTTCTTTGAATTTGGTTGAATTGTGTTGTATATAAAATCCAATAAAGATGATATTTAAAAAAAAAAAAAAGAAAAGCTGTTATAATCAAACAGGCTAGGTACGTTATTTAGTAAAGACTGTCTAATCATTCAAAATAAAGTCTTACATTCCATTAAGAATTAAAGTCTTTGAGAGTCCTTGTTTAGTGTTAAATAATTCAAAAAAATCATTTTATTAAAGCCAATCTTTTCTTTTCTCCCTTTTTGAAATATGATCTATAGCCTGAAAATAGATATATTTCTCCTGATTCTAATATAGGTGTATATGTTTAGCAGCTGGTATTTTATGGGCATCAGTTTTAAGAGACAGGTAATGTTTTTGTTCTTTTGTTTAATGGGTGCACTATTTAACCAACATAGAGGTTGATTACAATAAATTGTTTGATAATTATCTGCATGTACAGGTGTAAATTACTCATTTTTAATGTCAATGAAAAAAAAAATGTGATTTTCATTGTTAATTAACAGCATTTTTTTTCATTATAGTTTTTGTGAACAATAGTCCTATATTTAGCATTCACCAGTCCTGTTTTCCTTATAACAATCAAAATTCTTAATATTTATTAGAATGAGACAGCTACAAGGTCTTGATAAACCTCCAGTCAACAATTACCCCAGAAAGTTTAATCTAACATTTGTACATTATTCCTACCATATTGGATGACATTAAAAAGCAAAATCACCAAATAGATACAAACCTCTCTTGTTAAAATCAATTAAAGGGGAATACAGAATAATAAAAAATACACTAATAAAGGGACATGAAACCTCAATTTTTTCTTCCATTATTCAGATAGAGAATACAATTGTATACAACATTCCGATTTTACTTCTATTTTTTAATTGGATTCATTCTTCAGATATCATTTGTTGAAAAAATAGCAATGCACATTGGCTGCCACCAGTCAACATCTACTGAGCCTATTTAGATATGCATTTTAACAAAGGATATCAAGTCAATGAAGCAAATTAGATAATAGAGGTACATTGGAAAGTTGTTTAAAATTGCATGTTCTTTCTAAATCAGGAAAGAAAAAAATTGGGTTTCCCACAAGCACCTTACCTCTTTAAAAATTAGCTATATTTCTAACCCAACAAACACACAAGCCGCCTATACTTAGAATACGTCGATTCTAATCCCTAAAACAATAGATTTACACATTTTTTTATGGTTTTGGAACATAACAGGTTAACTGCATGCATATAACCTATTACCATCACTACACACAATTAAAAGGGATTATTCGATATACAGGTCCTTCAAACTTTTATATAATTACAATCCCCCAAACAATTGGGTGAGGTTAATGACCCAGATAATTATGTCATTTTGTTTTCGGGAGTTAATAGTTTTGATCTTATGGGGGTATTAATAGCAGAATCATTTTAGGAATTTGATCACTGAACAAACACTCTAACAATACCATTATGTAATAATTATCTACTGAAAATAACAGAAAGAAGTGATCAACCCCAATTTTAGGAAAAGGTTATAAAATATGATATATTGATTTTGTAAAAATACTAGTGAACAAGAAATATATAACTACAGTACATTTACTATGTTTTACTTAGTATGGGAAGTGTTTACTTTGTAATAAGCAACATAAGTTCATTAAAATCACAACTCTTCAAAACTTTCCCTATCTTAATAACATTTCCTGTTAGAATTGGTAATTTATCTGCTTGTAAAATGTCATTTTTAATATACTGCAGGGTTTTTTCTTATAAGCTCTCTCTTTTAATCAAGTCATTGGAATGGTTAAAATTCCAATAAGTGGTTATGCAATATTAAGAATTAACCTTTTGTTATGACACTCCTTAAGTACTTACGGTATCATGAGTCAGGTTTAATAATTGTGTTGCTAGATAGGTTTTAGGTGAACTTCAGCTCTGATGTTTTGTATACGGGAAATCAGAGTATAATGTGTTAAATCTATAAATATAAAGTTCCCAAACATGACTCATCCCAAGCCATTAAAATATTAGTATTAGCAAGGACTAATTGCATCTTTATATCTATTCCACTATTCTTAATACAGAAATAATTGAGACAATAATTTTGTGTCACCAAAAAAAGTATATTGTGTCAAAAGCTAAATTAACAAATCAATCAGAAAGTCATGTATAGTTAGTGATGTAACAGAGCATATAATTCCTTTAATAACAATTTGTGAGGGATACTGGAATATAGAAACTCTACGTCACCTGTAATCCACATTTAGGTAACATTACGTTTAACATCTCTAACTGTCACAGATGATCTTAATGCCAATTGTTGCAATAAGGAATCAACACTTTCTCCAAGGTCTTCTTGGTTTTTGTTTTCTGACTGAAAAGGCCACACTTCTGTCTTCTTGATAAAATCCTTATTTTCACATGGGGCCAAAATCGATTTTCAAGAGACTCTTCAACACCTTTTCCAGACCAGTTTTGCCCTTTCAAAGTCAACACCTGAAAGAACCTGTTGAACATGTTTTTTTGGACATATTTGCAAGTATTCTAAGATTATTTAAAATCACTCTTTTACATTGCACTTTTACAAGACACTCTGAAATGGCCACATAACACATTTTAGAAATGTATTAGCAGATATGGCATTGATTCATTAAAGCTTTATTCATTGCTATTGTATAATATGTAAGCAACAGCCAAAGCATACATTTACATATGTATAAACTTATTTACATATCTATTTGTATTATGTGTATATTTACAGCTAAAGAAAATTTTACAGGGAACTTAAAGGGACACTGAACCCAAAGTTTTTCTTGTGATTCAGATAGAGCATGCAATTTTAAGCAACTTTCTAATTTACTCCTATTATCATTTTTTCTTCATTCTCTTGCTATCTTTTTTTGAAAAATTAAGTAATCTAAGCTTTTTTTGGGGGGTTCAGTACTCAAAACAGCACTTTTTTTATTGGTGGATGAATTTATCCACCAATCAGCAAGGACAACCTAGATTGTTCACCAAAAATGGGCCGGCTTCTAAACATATATTCTTGCATTCAAATAAAGATACCAAGAGAATGAAGAATATTTTATAATAGGAGTAAATTAGAAAGTTGCTTAAAATTTCATGCTCTATCTGAATCATGAAATATTTTTTTTGGGTTCAGTGTCCCTTTAAGATCTGGACTCCAAAAGCTAAAAATTGTATGGAACAATGTTGTAAGTATCATTATTGATACAATTGTTTTAATAACTATTTCTAAAATAACCCTGTTGCAATTTGAATCCATCCCCCATGTGTAATAATTTTAAAGTATTGTTTTTAACAAAATTGACATGAATTGATTTAAAAGCACAATTTTCTGGTTTGGTATTATCTGCTGCTTTAAATAAGGAGACTATATGCTTCTATGACAAGGACTTACAACATCTTATTATGCTGGACTTTAACAGTACTGAAACTGTAAAGTGAGAAACTGCTCCATTGCAATATTGTAAATACAAAGAAAAAATACAAACAAGATTGTGTCATATTAAAATATTAAAAAATGACAATATAGTGATTAAGCAAAGATGCCTAGTAGGCCCATCTTGCCTACACACAAATAACATTCAGATGGTTTAGCAGTGGTGAGGATGGATTCCAATAAATTAATCTCACACATTTAAATTAGTATTTCCCTTACACACTGAGCAAAGGGATTAAAGGACAGGAAACCCTAAAATTTTCTTTAATGATTTGGATAGGACATACAATTTTAAACAACTTTCCAATTTACTTCTATTATCCAATTTGCTTCATTATCTTGTTATCCTTTGCTTAAGGAACATAGCCAATCACAAGAGACAAATGTGTGCAAACACCAATCAGCAACTAGCTCCCACTAGTGTAGGATATGTGCATATTCTTTTACAAAAAGCGATACGAAGCAAACAAAGCACATTTGAAAATAGATGTAAATGTGAAAGTGTCTTAAAATGACATGCTCTATCTGAATTATGCACGTTTAATTTTGAGTTTCCTATCCAAATAATTCAAAATAATTTTATTGTACCCTTAAGAAATGTGAAAGGAGTATTGTATATGTCAGTTTTGAGTGGCTTCCCAGTTTCTATCCTGATAACAAGTACCTAATACACAAAAAGGCCTTTTCATGAACTCTTCTAGTGAAAACACTTTTGCAGACATGTTGCATTGTTATCACTCAAAAAATAATTTTGAGGGGGGTGGAGCCAGTCACCAGACAAGTCGGACGCATACAACATGAGCTCCAAGTCCTAGCATTGATTTTAGGGGTAATTAGTAGCCTATATGTTCTTCAGAAGCCATGCTGAAGACCCCAATAAGAACTCTTTCATACCAGCATTACAGATTACGACTAAGAGACTGAGCGGTAAACCTATTGTAAACTAAGTTTTCTGAGATGGCCAGATTGGTAGATTGGGAGAAGAAAGTCCTATGCATTCTTGAGACTTCCTTTCAGCAACTGGAATTCATTCTTGAGACTTCCTTTCAGCAACTGGAATTGAAGTTGATCAGAGTGCTAACAGAGCTGACACCTAGCTGCAAGCCAACTACATGGAATGCACAGGAGTAAGGAGTTCAGATTACGACTAAGAGACTGAGCGGTAAACCTATTGTAAACTAAGTTTTCTGAGATGGCCAGATTGGTAGATTGGGAGAAGAAAGTCCTATGCATTCTTGAGACTTCATTTCAGCAACTGGAATTCATTCTTGAGACTTCCTTTCAGCAACTGGAATTGAAGTTGATCAGAGTGCTAACAGAGCTGACACCTAGCTGCAAGCCAACTACATGGAATGCACAGGAGTAAGGAGTTCAGATTACGACTAAGAGACTGAGCGGTAAACCTATTGTAAACTAAGTTTTCTGAGATGGCCAGATTGGTAGATTGGGAGAAGAAAGTCCTATGCATTCTTGAGACTTCCTTTCAGCAACTGGAATTCATTCTTGAGACTTCCTTTCAGCAACTGGAATTGAAGTTGATCAGAGTGCTAACAGAGCTGACACCTAGCTGCAAGCCAACTACATGGAATGCACAGGAGTAAGGAGTTCAGAGGGACTTTACGTTAGCTGAGAACACTGACATTCAGACAACCATATTTGAATACCGGCCCTATCCTGCAGAGGAGCGCAAGCAGATAGTTACACAGAAATCACAGACGGTGAGGCACCAGGTATCTACCTTGTTTCATGCCCTTGGAAGCTCTCAGCCATCTGATCGCAGCGGAGGTGATTTAGTGATATTGAGGCTTGAATTACAGGGAGGCTCGCTGCAGCGAGATAGCCCTAGGCCTGGTTGCAGCTAAGATTATGCAGTTACTCATCCTGAAGACAAACTGGAGAGTCTGCCCTAAGGTTACTGAGTGGCTTGACTTTCACTTTAAGGGCTCTACCTCTTCCATCATATCTCCCGCTCCTAATACAAATCAAAGAGGAATAGGCTAACTGTTTCCAGCGTAACCGGACCTTACTTCCACACTCTGTTGGTAGAAAGGTGCACAAATTGAACCGCTGATCTCATCTTACCTTCCAATACCCTAAACAGTATGAAGGCTATTAGTCGGATCCAAAAGGTGTTCTTTCAAGTTGGTGTTAGACTAATTATATGATACTTTGTTTTCTTATATAGTTCAATACAGTTGACTCATGGTTACCTATTAGTTAATACTGGGTGGCGTTTACAGTAGTTTATAGATGCTGTTTACCTTAATAGCGACTAAGGCATGCAATTCAGACAGACGGACCTATTTCTTCAAAGTACCTAAATTAGCACTGTGTGTTTTGCTTTAAAGTGCTTAGGGGAAGCAGTACGCCTACTGATGGACAGTGTGTTGAGAGGGTGTTTTCTAGTTGGATTTTGCTAATATAATTTTGGTTTGGAAGGTATTAATATGCAATGTAAACTTCAGCCATTATTTTGGGTCTAAATGAGGTTGTGATAACAAAACCCTTGACTTTCACATTTTATTATAGGTTTGTCACCAAGCTGTCAGCGGCCGAGGCAGTGTGACTCCTCAGTCAAGTCAAGGCTTATTTTCCTAAATATTATAAAAGATACCCACAGGAAAAATGGATAATATATCTGACAATGGACCCACCAACATATATATATATATATATATATATATATATATATATATATATATATATATATATAAAACAACACCAGTCTATGTTATAAACTAGTTAAAATCCATTTATATAGAAACTACCTAATCTATAAGTTGACATTATACTGCTTTCATTACCACCCCAAAAGCCCATCTAGCACCCTTATTGAGTGTTACATATTTTCTCAGGGACATAAAACTAGTTTCTAGACTAATGAAAAGATAGCTATCTGAGTGCTCACGAGTTGATAGCTATACAGACTAGATCTTAAAGGTAAACTAGGGGGTTTTAAATAGTTTGGTGGCTGTACATATTCATATGTTATATATGCTTGCTTTAAGCATGGGCTTAGGGGATGATTATTTAATACATTTATAATTCAATCCAATAATGTATATGCCCCCTTTTTGTACTTTTGTACTAATATATAGTTCTGACAGGTCTCATAATGTATTAAGGTCAACTATATCCCCCCCCCCCCAACATTGCTTACTGGATAAGCTTTTGAAAATGCATCTTGCAAAAATCCTATGCTACTCTTTTCCTTGTTTCCCTTAAATTCCCCCTAAGTCAATGTCAAAGTTTGAGGGGTCCAAAAGAGTTCTTTAACTACTACTCAGGGATTACATTCTATACGTTTTTTATTGTAGGTGAAGGGGTTATATGACCATATTTATAGGCTGAAAAAAAAAAATGAGATGCAGCGATATTGGCTTATCTTTTTGTACACATAGACCTACATATGGTTTCGTATCCCAACCCTCTAATATATTACATTATTCTAGTACAACTCTGTAAGGATATCCTATTTTGCAATTTGTATGCTGTACCATAACATCTGTACATTTTGCTGCATGATAAGCTTGAGTAATTTCACATATTGTTTGATTGTTTGTACCATCTAAATAAAAACTTATTAAAAAAAACAAAACAAAAAAAAGAATTTTGAGAGCAAATAGCCAATAGATTGTTAACAACCCCTCAGTGATCTAATCTTAAAAACTCCCCGGGGGTATAGAATTGTATGTGTGAGTCTTAGAGAGGATTTTAAATATGGGCATGTTTGGGAGATTTATTATTTAGTCTTTGTCAGTGAAATCCTTTTTCTTCAACATTATAAAAGGGTTTTAATTTTATTTCCAATTTGAATATAGTGATAACTTTATATGTTAGTCTGATATTATCACTTAGTTGCTGTGAGGCTTCATTTATCTAAGAGGATCTATTTGTAACCATTATGTCCTCTTCCATATCCATTCTTGTATATTCTTACAGCGTATGTAAATTGTAAAAACAAAGTTACAATAGAAAATCCTAGCAGCACAAGATTTTTTTTTATAGCAGCACTATTTTATTGATAGGATCATAATTGCACCTTTATTGTTTACTGAAAACTTGCTCACTACAGCCCACTAAACAGTAAAAATACCTACCTCTTCTGCTGTACCACCTCTTAATGTACTGACAAATAAGGGTCAAATGTGTCTTAGAAAGGAGTAGTTATGTATTTAGGGATATCACATTGCAAGTATACCCTAGTATGTAGCCAGACCACCTGAGGTACAAATATATTGAGACTATGCCCCTGGTAGAAGTTTCTAATACACTTGAGGGGATATATGAATATTGGAACTGATTTAACTGTGATGGTACAAATGGTGTCATATCTAATGTACTGTTATTGTTCTAATGGTATAATATCTAATGGTACTGTGATGCTACTAATGGTATAATCTTTGCTGGTGTGCATTACCAAGTGTCACTGGTTGTTGGGGAATGAAGGTTAATAAGCCGCATCACCAGAACTTTTTCCAACATATCTCCTATATAGGGTATACTATCGTTGTGATCCCCAAACTGCCAAATGTATGCCCAGTGCAGGGCAGAGTAAAAGGGGAGTCAGTTAATCAAACATGTCCATGGCAGTAAATAGTGTAGGGGAGGGGTCAGGCAAAACATGAAACTGTTAAGGTTCCCAGTTGCTGGAAGGTATCTGCCCCACTTCCATCCTGATCGGAATTATGGCAGCCTTCTCTCAACAGCAACAGGGTTCCAATTATCACTATAATGAGAGAGCGGTCGGTGCGCTGCTATGGCGCACTTAGTCCTGACCAATTTGGGCTTCGTGGGGGAGATGATATCAACTCCTGCCAATTCCAGAGGATCCAGATGTAAGATGCTCTGTTCCGGGCAGCACACTCTGCCAAGGATATAGGCTGGGCAAAGATAAGCAGAAATATGTAGAAAAAGATAGATTTCCTTAACTTGCAAGCAATCTGAAGTGGGAGCTCTGCTTCCTTGCTGCTATCTTCTAAGCCCGCCCACCGGGAATCCCTCTAAAACCCTTGTATAAAATAGTTCTAATGGTTTACTCAGTGCTTGAATGGGATAAAACTTAGAATTGGGTTTCATAGATTTGCCCTTTGCCTGTTCTCTGATTTCCTCTGTCGCTTGCTCACTTTCAAGCTCCCTGAGGGTCAACAAAGTGGAAGCATCCCCAAAATTCAAATTAGACCCTTCTTCCAGACCAGGCCTTATGCTGTCATCCCTCGTGACCTCTGGTGCATTAAAATAATATTTCTTTAATGTAAGAAAACGCACAAACTTATTTACATCAAGGATGGTCTGGAATAGGCTAAAGTTTCTAGTCGGGCAAAAACCCAAACAATAGCTAAGGACCTTCATTTCAATTTTCTTTAGCTGGTAAGTGGAGAGGTTTATTATTCCTATTTTCTACTTGTTCTGTACTCTGTTGTCCCTCAGTAGATACTTTAACTATGTTTTACTTAGTATGGAAAGAGTTTAATTTTTAATCAAATTTGTATCTTATTTTTATTTTTTAAGGAGAAATCTCTTCTCAATTTCTCTCCTTGTTCAGGTGTTCCTTTTGATGGATATTTACATCCCTTTGCCTTTTCGAGACCAGCTTTGCTTTTTCAAAGTCAACTAAAAAAAGCACTTGATAAAGATAGCATTTTGGAAATATTTTCAAGTATTCCAAGACTTTTTGGAATCACTCTGTTATATTGCACATGTACAGATGTTTATTGGCATATGTTATTGATTCATTAATTAATAGTGATGTCGCGAATTGTTCGCCGGCGAATAGTTCCCGGCGAAGATAGCATGTTCGTGTTCGCCTGATCCGCCCCCTATTTGTCATCATTGAGTAATACTTTGACCCTGTACCTCACAGTCAGCAGGCACATTCCAGCCAATCAGCAGAAGACCCTCCCTCCCAGACCCTCCTACCTCCTGGACAGCATCCATTTTAGATTCATTCGGAAGCTGCATTGTTAGTGAGAGGAGGGACAGTGTAGCTGCTGAGGATTTAGTAGGGAAATCTATAGCTAGGCTAGTGTATTCAGTGTCCACTACAGTCCTGAAGGACTCATCTGATCTCTGCTGTAAGGACAGCACCCCAAAAAGCCCTTTTTAGGGCTGCTTTTTTTTTTTCCTGTGTAATCTAATTGCAGTTGCCTGCTTGCCAGCGTGTGTGTCAGGCTCACAGCGTATATTGTGCCTTCTTGCCCAGTGCCACCACTCATATCTGGTGTAACAGTAGTGTAGATTTAAAAAAAAAAACCTTTTTTTGACTGTGTTAAATAATAGCAGTCAGTTTCCTTCATACGTGTGTGTTTAAGTGCCTGCCTGCCAGGGCACAGTGTCACCCCAGTGCAACTCATATCTGGTGTAACAGTAGTGTAGTTTAAAAAAAAAAACAACACTTTTTTGACTGTGTTAAATAATAGCAGTCAGTTTCCTTCACACCTGTGCGTTTCAGTGCCTGCCTGCCAGGGCACAGTGTCACCCCAGTGCAACTCATATCTGGTGTAACAGTAGTGAACATACCTGATGTTTTAAAGCATGTTATTCCAAACAATTTAGGAATGTTAGGTGATTTATGCCCATTATGGATCAAAACCAGACTCTGCATCAACTATGTAATTTTCCATGGGAGTTTTGCCATGGATCCCCCTCCGGCCTGCCACAGTCCAGGTGTTAGTCCCCTTGAAACAACTTTTCCATCACTATTGTGGCCAGAAAGAGTCCCTGTGGATTTTAAAATTCGCCTGCCTATTGAAGTCTATGGCGGTTCGCCTGTTCGCGAACAGTTATGGAATTTTGCATCCGCCATTCGCGAACGCAAAATTTTATGTTTGCGACGTCACTATTAATTAATGATTAAGAGCCAGAGCACACGTTTACATATTATGTATAGGCGCATATATATATAGCTCTTTTAGGCTTGCTGTATTGATTCTCTGTTAAAGTAACATTGTCTGTTTAAGTATAATAGCTAACCAAGCTATTTTCTAAATTATTTGCTTTGCAAGGGTTGCATTTTTATTTTTAAAAAAAGGAAATAACTAAATAACTTTATTTCTAGCATTCCAATTTTTTTTTTGTTTTTCTGTCTGTGTGGGTAATTAGGGGTGGGATTATTTTCACCTGTTTGGGCCTTGCAAGCCTATAAATTTAGCACATTTACTCTGTGAGCTTGCTCTTTTAGGCTTGCTGTATTGATTCTCTGTTAAAGCAAGATTGTCTGTTTAAGTATAATAGCTAACCAAGCTATTTTCTAAATTATTTGCTTTGCAAGGCTTGCATTTTTATTTAAAAAAAAAGGAAATAACTAAATAATAGCATTCCAATTTTTTTTTTGTTTTTCTGTCTGTGTGGGTAATTAGGGGTGGGATTATTTTCACCTGTTTGGGCCTTGCAAGCCTATAAATTTAGCACATTTACTCTCTGAGCTTGCTCTTTTAGGCTTGCTGTATTGATTCTCTGTTAAAGCAAGATTGTCTGTTTAAGTATAATAGTTAGCTAACCAAGGTAGTTAGGCAAACAAGGTTTTGGGGTAACCAAGGGGAAATATATTTATTTTATACTTTTAAGTTAAACCTTTTATTAAGAATGTGTGAGAATCTCATTCAGTGTACAGCTTGCCACATGTTTGCATCACTGGAGCAGCCACTTCTGGGATTATATGTTTGTGGCAAGTGCGAGCATATTGTCTCTTTAGAAACTCGTATTGGGGATCTGGAGGAACGAATTGCAACACTACATGAAATTCAGACACTTGAAAGGGAAATGGATAGGACTGAGCTGGTTGTTAATGGTTCCAGCAGTGGGAATGGGGAGGATTCAGATGAGGAGACTCCAGGATGTAGCTGGGTCACAGTTAGAGGGCGAAGTAAGCGGAAGAGACAGGCCAGTTCTGAGCTGGTACACCCCAATAGATTTGCAAGATTAAGTGAAGATGTTGGGGATATCAGTTCAGGGGTGGCAGTGTCAGAGAGGGCCGTGTTGCCTAGTATAGTGAACAGTCCTTTAGCTGTGGAAGAGGAGCATACTATGGTGGGCAGTCCTTCAGTCATGGAAGAGGGGCATACAAGTCAGGGCCAGAGGCAGATGTTGGTGGTAGGAGACTCTATTATAAGGAAGGTTGATAGGGTAATTTGTCATCCAGACCCTTTACATAGAACAGTTTGCTGTCTTCCAGGGGCTCGTGTTAGGCATATTGTGGAGCGTATTGATAGATTGTTAGAGGGATGCGGGTCTGATCCTGCAGTCATGGTGCATATTGGTACTAATGAAGAAATCAGTGGGAGATGGAGAGTCCTAAAAAATGACTTCAGGGAGTTAGGTAGCAAGCTTAAAGCAAGGACCTCCAAAGTAATATTTTCTGAGATATTACCAGTGCCGTGTGTTAACTCAGTAAGGCAGAAGGAGCTAAGGTCTGTTAATTCATGGCTAAAAACATGGTGTAAAAATGAGGGGTTTGACTTTTTAGAACACTGGGCTGATTTTTCACTAGGGTACAAATTGTACAGTAAGGATGGATTGCACCTGAATGACATGGGTGCAGGTGTGTTGGGGGAAAGGATGGTAGCACGTTTAGAGAACCTGTAAAACTAGGCAAAGGGGGGGAGGGTCAATTAGAACAAAATAGAACAGAGAGATCAGTGTCTGAATATGTCACTCCCTTAATATCTCAAGGAAGGGATGACTTAAGAAATGTCACATTAGAAAGTATAGAGGAAAGTACACCAAGTAGCAGCAGAAAGCACATGAAAATTAAATGTATGACAACAAATGCAAGAAGCATGACAGGTAAAATGGGGGAGCTGACGCTCTTAGTTGCAGAAGAGGACTATGATGTTATCAGTATAACTGAAACTTGGTGGGATGATTCACATGACTGGGCAGTTAACTTAGAGGGGTATACATTATTTAGGAGGGACAGGAATAATAAAAGGGGTGGAGGAATCTGCATGTATATTAAACCTGACCTTAAACCTACAATAAGGGAAGATATTTATGATACAAGTGACAATGTAGAGACCCTGTGGGTTGAAATAAAGAGTGGGGGGAAAAATCCTAAAAAAATATTACTAGGAACATGCTACAAGCCTCCCAACATTAGTGACCCGGAGGAAACTCAACTACTTATCCAAATAGATAAGGCTGCTAATAACAGTGCTGTAATTATGGGAGATTTTAACTACCCTGATATAAACTGGGCCAATGAAACTAGTAATTCAGCTAAGGGGGATAGATTTTTAAATGTTCTCAGGGATAACTTCTTGTCACAATTAATAGAGGAGCCAACTAGGAGTAAAGCTATATTGGATTTAGTGCTATCAAACAATACAGATATAATATCAAACATAGAAGTTAAAGAACATTTGGGTAACAGTGATCATAACATGGTCACATTTGAAATCTCTTTTCATATGCAGTGTTTTAAAGGCTTAACTAAGACTTTTAATTTCAAGAAAGCAAAATTCAACGATTTAAGGAAATCATTAAATAATATAAATTGGGACAATGTATTTTCTAATAAAAATACAGAGGATAAATGGATAATATTTAAAAATTTGTTAAATAAATATACATATCAATACATACCATATGGTTATAAAAATAAAAATAAAAAAACTAAGCCGTTATGGCTAAATAAAAATGTGTTAAAAGAAATTAGGAAAAAACGTAGGGCATTTAAATTATTAAAAGAAAATAGTACAGACTCAGCATACAATATTTATAAGGAATGTAACAAAGCATGCAAAAAAGCAATCAAATTAGCCAAAATTGAAAATGAAAAATTAATTGCCAAGGATTCTAAGTCTAACCCTAATAGGTTCTTTAAGTACATAAATAGCAAAAAATCTAAGAAGGATAATATAGGTACATTAAAATGTGTGGAGGGTAGCATGATAAATAATGACAGGGAGAAGGCTGAGGTACTAAACCAGTTTTTTTCTTCAGTATACACAAGAGAGGAACCATTGAATGATACTTTGGAACAGAATAGAACATGCCAGTCCATACCACAAACTGGGTTTTGTTTAGAGGATATCAGGAAAAAACTAAAAAATATTAAGGTAAATAAAACTCCAGGCCCAGATGGAATACACCCAAGGGTGTTAAGTGAACTTAGCACTGTTATAGACAAACTTTTACTCTTAATTTTTCAAGACTCATTATCCTCAGGCATGGTACCCCAGGATTGGCGTAAAGCTGATGTGGTGCCACTCTTCAAAAAGGGAAGCAGGGATGATCCAGGAAGCTATAGACCAGTTAGTCTGACATCAATAGTGGGGAAGATATTTGAAGGGATTATAAGGGATTATATTGATGAGCATATTCGTGTAAACAAGATTATGAGTTCTAATCAGCATGGCTTTAGGAGAAATAGATCATGTCAAACTAATCTAATTAGATTCTACGAGGAAGTAAGTAAAAATATAGATAAAGGGGAATCAGTTGATGTGATATACTTAGATTTTGCAAAGGCATTTGATACAGTGCCACATGAGAGATTAATGCACAAAATTAAGGGACTGGGAATAGCTGAAAATGTTAGCTCATGGATAAATAACTGGATAAAAGATAGGGAGCAACGAGTAGCAGTAAATGGATCATACTCAGATTGGACAAAGGTAATCAGTGGCGTCCCCCAGGGATCAGTACTGGGCCCTGTTCTTTTTAATATTTTTATAAATGACTTGGAGCAAGGATTAAATAGCGACATCTCTATTTTTGCAGATGATACTAAGTTAAGTAAGGTCATTAGGTCAGAGCAGGATGAACTCTCTTTGCAAAGGGATTTGCTAAAATTAGAACTATGGGCAAGTGAATGGAAAATGAGATTTAATACGGAAAAATGTAAGGTTCTACATTTTGGAAGTAAAAATAAGCAGGCTATGTATTTTTTAAATGGGACAAGACTTAGCCAAACACAGGAGGAAAGGGATTTGGGAGTAGTAATAGATAACAAGCTAAAGATGAGTGCACAATGCAGGGCAGCGGCTTCAAAGGCTAATAAGATACTAGCATGTATTAAAAGAGGCATTGATTCAAGGGAGGAAAGCATAATTCTGTCATTATATAAAGCCCTGGTAAGACCTCACCTTGAGTTTGGAGTGCAGTTCTGGGGACCGATTGCTAAAAAAGATATTGCAGAACTAGAAAAAGTTCAGAGAAGGGCCACAAAGCTAATAAGGGGATTGGAGAAATTAACCTATGAGGAGAGGCTAGTCAAACTGGGTCTGTTCTCTTTAGAAAAAAGGCGCTTGAGAGGTGACATGATTACTTTATATAAATATATTCAAGGCCCATATACAGAGATGGCAGAAGCTCTTTTTATTCCAAGAAAATTGGTTCTGACAAGAGGTCATAATTTAAGGTTGGAGGAAAGGAGATTTAATCTCCTGCAACGGAAACGTTTTTTCACTGTAAGAGCAATAAAATTGTGGAACTCATTACCAAAGGAGGTAGTGAATGCCAATACCATAGATACATTTAAAAATAGTCTGGATAAATTTCTGTATATAAACAAAATTCATGGATATGATTGCTAGTATTAAATGGGTCACATTTTAATGGGGTTATTTAAGCTTAACTGGAGCTTTTTGTAAGTATTTTAGATTTGTATAGGTTGAACTCGATGGACTTCAGTCTTTTTTCAACCTTATCTACTATGTTACTATGTATATGCATTGAGTATATGAAATCATGTACAGCTAAACAGAATCTGCAGGAAAAGTGAGATTAGGACTCCAAAAGCCAGAAATGGTATACACTTGCACTGTCATAATTATCATTATTAATACAGGCGTCTTCATAACTTTAAAATGAAATCACGCAATCATGAGTTCAAATGGACCCTGTTGCAATTAAAATCCATCCCCATGTGTAATATTTTAAATGTTTTGTTTTTTACAATATTTACATGAATTGATTTAAAAGCACCATGTTCTGGTTTGGCATGATCTTCTGCATAAAACAAGGAGACTACTGGCTTCTATTATTAGGACTTATGACATCTTCTTATACTGGATTGTGAAAGGGCAATTGTATAGGTCAGTTTTGTGTGGCTTCCCTGTTTCTAGCCTGATAACAAGTACCTAATACACAAAAAAAGCCTTTTCAAGAAATTCTTTTTGTGAAAACTATTTTGTGGACATTCTGCATTGTTATCACTTTAAAAACACGCTGACCAATTTGGCCTGAAAGCAAAAACTCATTTTGGGAGAAAATAGCCAACTGATTGTGAACAACATTCTCAGTGATTGTATGTGTGGGTTTTAGTGAAGATTTTAAATACGGGCATGTTTGGGAGAGTTACCATTTAGTCTTTGCCAGTTAAATCCTCTATCTACAAAATTATGAAAGGGTTTTCATTTTATTTCCAAATACAATATAGTGATAGGTTTATATGTTAGACTGGTATTATCACTTAGATGTCTTGTGTCTTATGTTATATAAGAGGATCTATTTGTAAACATTATAGCCCCTTCCGTATTCATTCTTGTTTATTCTTAGAGCCTATGACCTAGATTTGGAGTTTGGCGGTAGCCGTGAAAACCAGCGGTAGAGGCTCCTAACGCTGGTTTTAGGCTACCGCCGGTATTTGGAGTCACTCAAAAAAGGGTCTAACGCTCACTTTTCAGCCGCGACTTTTCCATACCACAGATCCCCTTACGTCAATTGCGTATCCTATCTTTTCAATGGGATCTTTCTAACTCCGGTATTTAGAGTCGTTTCTGAAGTGAGCGTTAGACATCTAACGACAAAACTCCAGCCGCAGGAAAAAGGTCAGTACTTAAGAGCTTTCTGGGCTAACGCCGGTTTCTAAAGCTCTTAACTACTGTACTCTAAAGTACACTAACACCCATAAACTACCTATGTACCCCTAAACCGAGGTCCCCCCACATCGCCGACACTTGAATAAAATTTTTTAACCCCTAATCTGCCGACCGCCACCTACGCTATCCTTATGTACCCCTAATATGCTCCCCCTAACACCGCCGACCCCTGTATTATATGTATTAACCCCTAATCTGCCCCCCACAACGTCGCCGCCACCTGCCTACAATAATTAACCCCTAATCTGCCGACCGCAAAGCGCCGCCACCTACGTTATACTTATGTACCCCTAATCTGCTGCCCCTAACACCGCCGACCCCTGTATTATATTTATTAACCCCTAATCTGCCCCCCTCAACGTCGCCTCCACCTGCCTACACTTATTAACCCCTAATCTGCCGAGCGGACCTGAGCGCTACTACAGGGAGTGCAGAATTATTAGGCAAGGGTTATTTTTGAGGATTCATTTTATTATTGAACAACAACCATGTTCTCAATGAACCCAAAAAACTCATTAATATCAAAGCTGAATAGTTTTGGAAGTAGTTTTTAGTTTGTTTTTAGTTATAGCTATTTTAGGGGGATATCTGTGTGTGCAGGTGACTATTACTGTGCATAATTATTAGGCAACTTAACAAAAAACAAATATATACCCATTTCAATTATTTATTTTTACCAGTGAAACCAATATAACATCTCAACATTCACAAATATCCATTTCTGACATTCAAAAAACAAACAAAAACAAATCAGTGACCAATATAGCCACCTTTCTTTGCAAGGACACTCAAAAGCCTGCCATCCATGGATTCTGTCAGTGTTTTGATCTGTTCACCATCAACATTGCATGCAGCAGCAACCACAGCCTCCCAGACACTGTTCAGAGAGGTGTACTGTTTTCCCTCCTTGTAAATATCACATTTGATGATGGACCACAGGTTCTCAATGGGGTTCAGATCAGGTGAACAAGGAGGCCATGTCATTAGATTTTCTTCTTTTATACCCTTTCTTGCCAGCCACGCTGTGGAGTACTTGGACGCGTGTGATGGAGCATTGTCCTGCATGAAAATCATGTTTTTCTTGAAGGATGCAGACTTCTTCCTGTACCACTGCTTGAAGAAGGTGTCTTCCAGAAACTGGCAGTAGGACTGGGAGTTGAGCTTGACTCCATCCTCAACCCGAAAAGGCCCCACAAGCTCATCTTTGATGATACCAGCCCAAACCAGTACTCCACCTTCACCTTGCTGGCGTCTGAATCAGACTGGAGCTCTCTGCCCTTTACCAATCCAGCCACGGGCCCATCCATCTGGCCCATCAAGACTCACTCTCATTTCATCAGTCCATAAAACCTTAGAAAAATCAGTCTTGAGATATTTCTTGGCCCAGTCTTGACGTTTCAGCTTGTGTGTCTTGTTCAGTGGTGGTCGTCTTTCAGCATTTCTTACCTTGGCCATGTCTCTGAGTATTGCACACCTTGTGCTTTTGGGCACTCCAGTGATGTTGCAGCTCTGAAATATGGCCAAACTGGTGGCAAGTGGCATCTTGGCAGCTGCACGCTTGACTTTTCTCAGTTCATGGCCAGTTATTTTGCGCCTTGGTTTTTCCACACGCTTCTTGCGACCCTGTTGACTATTTTGAATGAAACGCTTGATTGTTCGATGATCACGCTTCAGAAGCTTTGCAATTTTAAGAGTGCTGCATCCCTCTGCAAGATATCTCACTATTTTTGACTTTTCTGAGCCTGTCAAGTCCTTCTTTTGACCCATTTTGCCAAAGGAAAGGAAGTTGCCTAATAATTATGCACACCTGATATAGGGTGTTGATGTCATTAGACCACACCCCTTCTCATTACAGAGATGCACATCACCTAATATGCTTAATTGGTAGTAGGCTTTCGAGCCTATACAGCTTGGAGTAAGACAACATGCATAAAGAGGATGATGTGGTCAAAATACTCATTTGCCTAATAATTCTGCACTCCCTGTATAATAAAGTTATTAACCCCTAATCCGCCTCACTAACCCTATAATAAATAGTATTAACCCCTAATCTGCCCTCCCTAACATCGCCAACACCTAACTTCAATTATTAACCCCTAATCTGCCGACCGGAGCTCACCGCTATTCTAATAAATGGATTAACCCCTAAAGCTAAGTCTAACCCTAACACTAACACCCCCCTAACTTAAATATAATTTTATTCTAACGAAATAATTTAACTCTTATTAAATAAATTATTCCTATTTAAAGCTAAATACTTACCTGTAAAATAAATCCTAATATAGCTACAATATAAATTATAATTACATTGTAGCTATATTAGGATTAATATTTATATTACAGGCAACTTTGTAATTATTTTAACCAGGTACAATAGCTATTAAATAGTTAAGAACTATTTAATAGTTACCTAGTTAAAATAATTACAAAATTACCTGTAAAATAAATCCTAACCTAAGTTACAATTAAACCTAACACTATACTATCATTAAATTAATTAAATAAAATACCTACAATTACCTACAATTAAACCTAACACTACACTATCAATGCATTAATTAAATACAATATCTACAAATAACTACAATGAAATAAACTAACTAAAGTGCAAAAAATAAAAAAGAACTAAGTTACAAAAAATAAAAAAAATCTACAAACATAAGAAAAATATTACAACAATTTTAAACTAATTATACCTACTCTAAGCCCCCTAATAAAATAACAAAGCCCCCCAAAATAAAAAATGTCCTACCCTATTCTAAATTACTAAAGTTAAAAGCTCTTTTACCTTACCAGCCCTGAACAGGGCCCTTTGCGGGGCATGCCCCAAGAAGTTCAGCTCTTTTGCCTGTAAAAAAACCCATACAATACCCCCCCCAACATTACAACCCACCACCCACATACCCCTAATCTAACCCAAACCCCCCTTAAATAAACCTAACACTAAGCCCCTGAAGATCATCCTATCTTGTCTTCACCTCACCAGGTATAACCGATCCGTCCTGGCTCCAAAATCTTCATCCAACCCAAGCGGGGGTTGGCGATCCATCATCCGGTGGCTGAAGAGGTCCAGAAGAGGCTCCCAAGTCTTCATCCTATCCGGGAAGAAGAGGCGATCCGGACCGGCAACCATCTTGATCCAAGCGGCATCTTCTATCTTCATCCGATGACGACCGGCTCCATCCTGAAGACCTCCACCGCGGACCCATCTTCTTCCGGCGACGTCCAACTGCAGAATGACGATTCCTTTAAGGGACGTCATCCAAGATGGCGTCCCTCGAATTCCGATTGGCTGATAGGATTCTATCAGCCAATCGGAATTAAGGTAGGAATATTCTGATTGGCTGATGGAATCAGCCAATCAGAATCAAGTTCAATCCGATTGGCTGATCCAATCAGCCAATCAGATTGAGCTTGCATTCTATTGGCTGATCGGAACAGCCAATAGAATGCGAGCTCAATCTGATTGGCTGATTGGATCAGCCAATCAGATTGAACTTGATTCTGATTGGCTGATTCCATCAGCCAATCAGAATATTCCTACCTTAATTCCGATTGGCTGATAGAATCCTATCAGCCAATTGGAATTTGAGGGACGCCATCTTGGATGACGTCCCTTAAAGGAACCGTCATTCTGCAGTTGGACGTCGCCGGAAGAAGATGGGTCCGCGGTGGAGGTCTTCAGGATGGAGCCGGTCGTCATCGGATGAAGATAGAAGATGCCGCTTGGATCAAGATGGTTGCCGGTCCAGATTGCCTCTTCTTCCTGGATAGGATGAAGACTTGGGAGCCTCTTCTGGACCTCTTCAGCCACCGAATGATGGATCGCCATCCCCCGCTTGGGTTGGAGGAAGATTTTGGAGCCAGGACGGATCGGTGATACCTGGTGAGGTGAAGACAAGGTAGGAAGATCTTCAGGGGCTTAGTGTTAGGTTTATTTAAGGGGGGTTTGGGTTAGATTAGGGGTATGTGGGTGGTGGGTTGTAATGTGTGGGGGGGTATTGTATGGTTTTTTTTACAGGCAAAAGAGCTGAACTTCTTGGGGCATGCCCCGCAAAGGGCCCTGTTCAGGGCTGGTAAGGTAAAAGAGCTTTTAACTTTAGTAATTTAGAATAGGGTAGGGCATTTTTTATTTTGGGGGGCTTTGTTGTTTTAATATGGGGCTTAGAGTAGGTGTAATTAGTTTAAAATTGTTGTAATATTTTTCTTATGTTTGTAGATATTTTTTTATTTTTTGTAACTTAGTTCTTTTTTATTTTTTGTACTTTAGTTAGTTTATTTCATTGTAGTTATTTGTAGATATTGTATTTAATTAATGTATTGATAGTGTAGTGTTAGGTTTAATTGTAGGTAATTGTAGGTATTTTATTTAATTAATTTATTGATAGTATAGTGTTAGGTTTAATTGTAACTTAGGTTAGGATTTATTTTACAGGTAATTTTGTAATTATTTTAACTAGGTAACTATTAAATAGTTCTTAACTATTTAATAGCTATTGTACCTGGTTAAAATAATTACAAAGTTGCCTGTAAAATAAATATTATTCCTAAAATAGCTATAATATAATTATAATTTATATTGTAGCTATATTAGGATTTATTTTACAGGTAAGTATTTAGCTTTAAACAGGAATAATTTATTTAATAAGAGTTAATTTATTTCGTTAGAATAAAAATATATTTAAGTTAGGGGGGTGTTAGTGTTAGGGTTAGACTTAGCTTTAGGGGTTAATCCATTTATTAGAATAGCGGTGAGCTCCGGTCGGCAGATTAGGGGTTAATAATTGAAGTTAGGTGTCGGCGATGTTAGGGAGGGCAGATTAGGGGTTAATACTATTTATTATAGGGTTAGTGAGGCAGATTAGGGGTTAATAACTTTATTATAGTAGCGCTCAGGTCCGCTCGGCAGTTTAGGGGTTAATTATTGTAGGTAGCTGGCTGCGACGTTGTGGGGGGCAGGTTAGGGGTTAATAAATATAATATAGGGGTCGGCGGTGTTAGGGGCAGCAGATTTGGGGTACATAAGGATAATGTAAGTAGCGGCGGTTTACGGAGCGGAAGATTAGGGGTTAAAAATAAAATGCAGGTGTCAGCGATAGCAGGGGCGGCAGATTAGGGGTTAATAAGTGTAAGGTTAGGGTTGTTTAGACTCGGGGTACATGTTAGGGTGTTAAGTGCAGACGTAGAAGTGTTTCCCCATAGCAAACAATGGGGCTGTGTTAGGAGCTGAACGCGGCTTTTTTGCAGGTGTTAGGTTTTTTTTCAGCTCAAACAGCCCCATTGTTTCCTATGGGGAAATCGTGCACGAGCACGTTTTTGAGGCTGGCCGCTTGCGTAAGCAACTCTGGTATTGAGAGTTGAAGCTGCGTTAAAAATGCTCTACGCTCCTTTTTTGGAGCCTAACGCAGCCATTCTGTGGACTCTCAATACCAGAGTTATTTTTATGGTGCGGCCAGAAAAAAGCCGGCGTTAGATTTTCGGGTCGTTACCGACAAAACTCCAAATCTAGCCGTATGTAAACTGCAAAAACAAAGCTGCAATAGAAAATCCTAGCAGCACAAGATTTTTTTTTATAGCAGCTCTATTTTACTGACAGGCTTGAATTTAGTGTATTGTAGTAGGAACTGTTACTGTGCATTACTAGATGATCTCACTTATCCTCTAACCTGACTGCTCCAGCTCCTCCCATCATCAGCAGAAGTGTTTACTGGAGCGTTTCTGTTCTCTTTCCAGGGGGAACTTAGTTCTCCCTGCAAACATATTGCAGGAACTCCGTTCCCATGGGTTCGACTTGACCCCTGCCCCTTCTGCTATACCACCTCTTAATTTATTGACAAATAAGGGTCATATGTGTCTTAAAATGGAAAAGAGATGAGAAAGGGAAGTATTATATATGTAGGGATATCACATTACAAGTATAGTATATGTAGCTAGATCAATTGATGTACAAATATATTGAGACTATGCCCCTGGTATAGGTTTCTAATGCACTTGAGGGGTTATATGAATATTGAAACTGATTTAACATCTGATGGTACTGTGATGGTACGAATGGTATAATAACTTTCTCTTAAGGGTCATATTGAGTCTGCAGTATGTATTCTTCCCTGTAAAGACCATGGTCCTTGTTATTTTTGGTTTGTAGTTCCAGGTATCAAAGCAATGACTTTCCTATGTGGCAATGTGGAAAACCATTTTATCACAAGTATGCTCCTACCCTCAAAGAGATTTTTAGTATTTTTAAATAATATAATGGGTTCTATTTTTCCCTGGATAGTATTGTAGTGGCTTTAGAAGCTATAAGACTTTCTTTTAATAGCCCAAATTGGAATCTCCAAATTAATTTTAAAGGAATTTGGTATCTATTTACCGTATGTAACCCTTAACCTTACCCACATAAGGTAAAAGGGTAAATAAATAGATGAGGATATTGTGCAACTTGGATATAAGCCATGGAACTGCTATGAGATTAAGATCCTGGTTGGGAATGATAGGAAGAATAATATTAATGTGCATAATGGTTGTTGTCTGTACTGTGCCTCTTGCTAAAGCCCCAGATTTCTCTTGACTCTGTGCCTCACCACCCTGGTTTCTGGCTGCTCTCAAAGTCTACCCCTAATGTAATCAGTTAATCTCCAGCAAACAGAAACTGACCTATGTGCCAGACATAATTTGTGCAAATGGACTATGAAAGTAAATCTGAGCATCTGAGGGTGATAGAACTCTAAAGGACAGTAAACACATTTCAGTTTGTTTCAGAATATTAAAGGAAGGGGATTCTGGGTGTTTTGTTGTTGGTTTATTATGCTGGTCAAATAGACAGAGGGGAGGCTGGGGGAGAGTGAGGTTTCGTGTGTGAGTCGAAGAACTGGTAGGGTGTGATCAGCTATGGCGGAATCGATATATTGAACTCTGCTTTTAATCTGGAACTAAATGTGTTAGCTATCTACCAGTAGTGCATTGCTGTTCATAGTCTTACTCTTCAATTAACAATAACAAGAGATTTATGCAAATTTGATAATAGAAGTAAACTGGAAAGTTAATTTAAATTCCATGATCTAGCTCAGTGATGGATAACATTGAATCACAAAAGATGAACTTTGACTTTACTGACCTTTTAAAATGTGATGAATAATTTTTAATTTACCAATTTATGTTTAAGTAAATATCTATTTTTTTTTTTTTTTTTTTTTAAATATTTTATTGCAAACATAAAAACATTACATACACAAAGATTCCATAACAGACCTTAAGTGTTCTTACTGTATCGATAAGTCCTTTTAACAACAGACACTAGACAACATCAACCCCTACATACTCTTGAAAAAAAAAGAAAGAGAGAGGAAAAAAAAAAAAAAAAGGGGAATTCCCCCCCTCCGCCACCCTGTCCCCTCCCAATCCTGGTACCTTTATGAACCCGGTTGAGTTGGAAGGGTCCTATATTTAAATTCTTCCCAGTGGAAGCGGATCTTCTGAAAGACCTCTTCTCTATTAGTTTTTAGATAAGTATATTCTTCCAACATTAATACTTCATTAATTCTAGTAAGTAAGATTTCCTTATCCGGGATATTTGGTTTTTTCCAATTTCTGGCCAGTAAGGATTTCGTTCCATTTAATACAAATGTTATAAGTTTAGCTCTTATTTTACAAATATCTTTAATGGGTTTATTTAATAGGGCCGTGAAGATGTCCAATTGAAAATCTTCTTTCCCAATAATCTGCTGGATGCATTTAGAAATTATTCCCCATACACTTTTCACCCTAGGGCACTCCCACCATATATGTTGCATATTCCCAATCCCCCCGCATCCTCTCCAGCAAAAGTTGGAAGCATTTGGGTATATACTATGTAATCTAGCCGGTGTAAGGTACCATCTAGTAAGTATCTTATAATTTAGCTCCTGGATATTAGACGAGGATGACGATCTAGCTACCTTATCACAGATGGACCGCCATTCTGACTCCTCCAGCTGTATCCCTGTCTCTACTTCCCATTTTTGCATATAACTATGTTTTATAAATTCTGCTGGAGTGTTAAGGAGTTTATAACTAAATGAAATTATACTTCTAATTGGAATTTCATTATGACAGGTTTTTTCAAATAATGTTAATTGCCTAGTCAAATTTGCTTTGTCTGGATGTCGTGTCACAAAATTCTGTAATTGTAAATATTTTAACCAATTTCCATAAGTACCATCGGCCATTTTCCCCAGTTCTTGTTTGGATTTAAGCTTCCCATTATCTATAAATTGGCATAGCGGTAAAGATTGGTGTAGATTTTGTTGGCCGAAGAAGCTAGGTGTAAACCCTCCCTGAAATTCCGAATTGTTTGTGATCGGGAGTAAAGGTGAGAGAGTTGTTGAAATAGAGGGGCATTCTTTTATGATTTTACTCCAATTCATAAAGATATGCTTAATCATTGGGAACTGCATGATTTTTAAAGGTCTTCCTTCTGGTGGCAACCATATTAATTTTTTCATTGGAAGGGATGTTATTAAATTATTCTCTAATTGTACCCACGCTTTGTTCTTACTATTTAAATGCCAATCTAGTATCCTTTGAAGTATAACTGCTCTATGGTAATTCCTAATATTTGGTACCCCTAGCCCCCCCTCTTTCCTTGCTCTATAAAGAATAGAAGCCTTGATTCTTGGTTTAATTTGGTTCCAGATGAAAGAATTAATGATTTTCTGAAGATTAGCGCAAAAAGTATGGGGGATATTAATGGGAATAGTCTGAAAAATATATAGAATACGTGGGAGCACATTCATTTTTACTAAGTGTATTCGCCCCAACCAAGAAATTCTTTTCTGCCTCCAAGATCCAAGCTCCGTTTGGAGTTTAGACATTAAATTCACATAGTTATCTACATAAAGCTGTACCTCTTCTGTTGATAATTGGACCCCCAGGTACTTTAAGGACGATTCTTTCCATACAAATGAATTACCTATTTTGCATTCATGATACTCTCTTACTGGGATTGCATGCTTAAGAGCTTCTGATTTATTCTTATTAATGAGAAAGTTTGAATATTTCCTGAATTCCTGTAGTATCTCTTCCAAGTTTTTAATGGACCTTGCCGGGTCCGTTAATGTTAATAGCACATCGTCGGCGTACAACGAGATCTTATATTCTTGCTCCCCTATTTTAATACCCTTAATGTTTGTCTCTGCCCGGATTCTAGTTGCTAAAATTTCCATGTAGAGAATAAACAGCAAGGGAGACAGGGGGCAACCTTGTCTTGTGCCATTTGTAATCATAAGAGAGTCTGAGAGCACACCATTAATTTTTACTATAGCCGATGGTAGGGTATATAAATGAAAAATACGTTGTATGATTTTCTCCCCAAAGCCAAATTTGTTAAGTGTTGTACGCAGAAAGGACCAGTCTAGCCGGTCAAAAGCCTTCTCTGCGTCCAGCGATAGCGTGACCAGGGGTATCTTATGTATTTTTGCGTATTTTATTAAATATAATGCTTTAATGGTGTTGTCTCTTGCCTCTCTACATGGTACAAAACCGACTTGATCTATATTAATGATTTCTGGTAAGATTTTATTTATTCTATTTGCTATGAGTTTAGCATAGATTTTAACGTCGTTATTCAATAAAGATATAGGCCTGTAGCTGGCTGGTAATTTAGGATCTTTTCCTGGTTTATGCAATACCACTATCTTAGCTTCAAGCATCTCTTTTGCTAAAAGGGGTTCTGTGCTTATCGAGTTAAAATAGAGTAGAAGTTTTGGTGCCAGGGTCTCATTATATGTTTTATAATAGTTTGAGCTAAATCCATCTATTCCTGGACTTTTCCCTAGGGCAAATTTTTTAATAGTCTGCATTATCTCTTGCAGGCTAAATGGTTCATCTAACATCTTTTTTTGAGACTCTGATATAGTGGGCACCTGGATTCCATTGATATAGTTATCTTTGTCTATTTGAGAGTGTCTGGATTTATTTTGTGGGCCCAAGTTATATAATTGCTGGTAATAATCCTGAAAAACCTTGGCAATATCCTGGCTCCCTGTCTTACTGTTACCTGATCCATCTATAATATTAGAAACATAAGTTTGAAGAACTTTTTTTTTTACGGCTCGTGCTAACAGTCTCCCGGCTTTGTTACCCCCATTAAAGAACACCTTTTTAAGTTGTAGGGCTCTACGTTGTACGCCTTTATTCAGGAAAACATTCAAACTTTCTCGCTCCACTTTAAGGGATTCTGATAACTGTTTATTATATGGATCCTTCTTATGTTTATCTTCTGCCCTGGAGAGAGAGTCTAGTAAATGTGTATAATGTTCTCTAGCTTGTCTATTAATTCTGGATTTATGTTTTATAAATTCTCCCCTAATTACCGCCTTATGTGTAACCCACCATGTACTTGGTGCAGTATCATCTATAGAATTGGTCTCAAAATAGGTTTCAATAGATTTCAGAATGGATTGTCTTATCTGTAAATCTTTCAGGAGATTATCGTCCAGACGCCATTGATATGGGATTATTGGTTTTGAAGGCCAGTTTAGTTTCAGGGAGATAAGAGAATGATCTGACCAGGTGATGTTATGTATTTTGGCCTCTTGAGCTAAAATATAGCTGTTTTGATCTATCCAGAAGTAGTCAATGCGTGAGTAAGATTTTTGTGGGGATGAGTAAAATGTATAATCTCTAGTAGCTGGATGGAGCGTCCTCCATACATCCAACAGAGATAGGGAGAGAAGACTTGTCTTGACTGCTTTGATAATATGTTTAGATATATTACTTTTCTTTTTAGAACAGTCTTCTACAGGCTCCATTGGTACATTAAAATCCCCCCCTATGATTAAAGTACCCTTTTGAACATCCAAAATCCTGTTACATACTCTCTTAAAGAATAATTTCTGTCCTCTGTTTGGTGCATATATATTCACCAGTGTAACTGGTCTATTATATAATAGACCCACCAAGCAGATATACCTTCCCTCTTCGTCCCTATCCATTTGAATAAGTTGAAATGGTGAGTCTTTGTGGAACAAAATACAGACCCCATTTTTCTTTACTCTATTAGAGCTCTGAAAAATAGTTGGATAATAGTTGTTTGTGAACTTAGGTTCTTTATTTTTATTAAAATGAGACTCTTGAACAAAGATGATATCTCCCTTTTCTTTATGAAAACTATGTAGGGCCTTATTTCGTTTCTGTGCATTATTAAGGCCCTTAGCATTTTGTGATAATAAGCAAATCTTTTTTTTATCTATTTTCATACTTTATTAAGTAAAAATTTCTGAGTAATATGTGGCACAGAAAATGAAGGGTTGGGGCCAGGCGGCGGAGACCAGGGAAGGGGAGAAGGAGAGAAAAAAAAAAAAAAAAAAAAACACAAATCCCCGCATCCCCACACAATACCCCCATACATACCCTACAAATAACACAAATACAGGGAAAATTAAACCGACAGATTGTTTCCCCTTAAATGGCAATTATATCTTAATTTACCAAAATTACAAATATTATTATACTCCCAAAAAGATCCTTACTAGGTAGAGCCTTCGTGCTCCTTTCCTTCCCTATTGAATTTAATAAATTCCTCTATACCAAACTAGCTTCCTTAATATGTAACTAGTTCATCAGCATTAAATTGTAAATTTCTCCTAAAATAAATAAAAAAAAAAATAAAAATAAAAAAATTCCCCGCCCTGCCCTTTTCCTAAAATTGAAAAGGTGGAGGGGGGTTATACTTAATTATTTCTCAAATCTCCATCTTTTCTCAGAAACTTAATGTGACCTTTAAGTGTTTAAAAAAAAAAAAAAAAAAATTTAAATTCACAACCGTGTTCCTGTGTAAAAAAAAAAAAAAAATTTAAATTCACACCCGTGTTCCTGTGTAGAGAAAAAAAAAAAAAATTTAAATTCACACCCGTGTTCCAAAATTCCCTATTCTTTTTTCTTTATTCCCGTGTTCTTGTGAAAAAAACAAAAATTCCCCACCCTACCCTTTTCCCATAATTGAAAAGGTGGAGGGGGGTTATACTTAATTATTTCTCAAATCTCCATCTTTTCTCAGAAACTTAATGTGACCTTTAAGTGTTTAAATAAGAGAAAAAAAAAAAAAAAAAAACCTTACTTTTTTTCTATTCTTTTTTCTTTGCTCCCGTGTTCTTGTGAAAAAAAAACAAAAATTCCCCGCCCTACCCTTTTCCTAAAATTGAAAAGGTGGAGGGGGGTTATACTTAATTATTTCTCAAATCTCCATCTTTTCTCAGAAACTTAATGTGACCTTTAAGTGTTTAAAAAAAAAAAAAAAAAATTTAAATTCACACCCGTGTTCCTGTGTAAAAAAAAAAAAAAAATTTAAATTCACACCCGTGTTCCTGTGTAGAGAAAAAAAAAAAAATTTAAATTCACACCCGTGTTCCAAAATTCCCTACCCCACCCCCTCTCCATAATAGAAGAGGTGGAGGGGGATTATACTTAAAAATTCTCAAATCAACGTCTTTTCTCTAAGACTTAATGTGACCTTTAAGTGTTTAAATGTGAGAGAAAGGAAAAAAAACAAAAAAAAAAACCTATTCTTTTTTCTTTATTCCCGTGTTCTTGTGAAAAAAACAAAAATTCCCCACCCTACCCTTTTCCCATAATTGAAAAGGTGGAGGGGGGTTATACTTAATTATTTCTCAAATCTTCATCTTTTCTCAGAAATTTAATGTGACCTTTAAGTGTTTAAATAAGAGAAAAAAAAAAAAAAAAAAACCTTACTTTTTTTCTATTCTTTTTTCTTTGCTCCCGTGTTCTTGTGAAAAAAAAACAAAAATTCCCCGCCCTACCCTTTTCCTAAAATTGAAAAGGTGGAGGGGGGTTATACTTAATTATTTCTCAAATCACCATCTTTTCTCAGAAACTTAATGTGACCTTTAAGTGTTTTAAAAAAAAAAAAAAAAAAAAAAAAAATTAAATTCACACCCGTGTTCCTGTGAAAAAAAAAAAAAAAACCCCAACAAATTCCCCACCCTCCCCCCTTTTCCATAATAGAAAAGGTGGAGGGGGTTTATGTTTAATTACTAGCTTAAAATTCCCATATCTCCATCTTTCTTAAAAACTTAATGTGACCTTTAAGTGTTTAAGTGTAAAAAAAAAAAAAAAAAAACCCTTTACCCCACACTTTCTTACTTATATAACCATAGTGCATTTATACTAAAAGTGACTCTTAAATAATTAACCATCTCTAAGAGAGAGAAATAATAATAAAAAGCAGTTAGGAATAATCCATAGTCTTAACATACTAACTATATATATGATTTTTTAACACCCTAAGCCAGTGCTAAGATCATAGTCTCTCATCTTGAGCCAACAGCCTTTAAAGGGACAGTCAAGTCCAAAAAAACCTTTCATTTTTCAAATAGGGCATGTAATTTTAAACAACTTTCCAATTTACTTTTATCAACAATTTTGCTTTGTTCTCTTGGTATTCTAGTTGAAAGCAAATCTAGGAAGGCACATATGATAATTTCTAAGCCCTTGAAGGCCGCCTCTATTTTATTTACTTTTCACAGCAGGGGAGAGAAAGCTCATGTAGGCCATATAGATAGCATTGTGATCACGCCCGTGGCTAGTGGCAGACACTTCACTAATTGGCTAAAATGCAACTATATGCAAAATAACTAAAAGTCATGTGATTAGGGGCGGTCAGAAGATGCTTAGATACAAGTTAGTCACATAAGTAAAAAGTGTATTAATATAACTGTGTTGGTTTTGCAAAACTGGGGAATGGGTAATAAAGGGATTATCTATCTTTTTAAACAACAACAATTCTGGTGTTTACTGTCCCTTTAAGTGTTAGAATTTGGTATTGTCTCTAAGCAAGTATTAGAAATTGACTCTACATCATTGTTAGTCATTTCCTGTTGCTTTCTCCTAGTCGGGACTCTTATCCATTGATGTCCCCTTCCTTCCTGAACAGTTCTAGGATTAGGCAGATAGCCCTCCTTCCTTTTCTCTTGGTTATTTGATGTTTCCAATGCTGGTATACTAATACCTAGAGTGGTACAGAAAGAATTGAGGTCCTGCAACGAATGTAAAGTTGCATGCTTTCCATCCACTGTGGCCCTTAGACCAAAGGGGAATCCCCATCTATATGGGATTTTAAGATTACTGAGATGCAGAGTGAGGAATTTTAACTCTTTTCTTTTTTGTAAAGTCCTAGGACTAATATCGGAAAAGATTTGAATTTGCTGACCTTCAAACATAATATTTGGATGTAATCTGGCTGCCTGTGTAACAGCCTCTTTATCTTTGAAGTGTGCAAATTTGATTATCGTGTCTCTAGGTGGATCTCCTTTCCTTAACCTAGGTTTTAAGGCTCTGTGGCACCGTTCCAATGTCTTATCTGTGTAAGCCTCATCCCTTGTCAGGGTATTAAAAAAACGTAGAAGGTATTTTTCAAGGTCAGCTGGTATTATATCCTCTGATATCCCCCTTATTCTTAAGTTTGACCTCCTCTGCCTATTCTCCATATCTTCTAACTGATTTTGTAAGGATATTATATCCTCTCCCTGTTGGTGGATCTGTTGTGCCATGCTATCTGTGTGATTCACCCATGCTTCTCTGTCCTCTTCCAATAGGGCCACTCTATTCCCAATCTCCCCAATGTCCTTTTTAATAATAGAAAATTCATTTTTAATGCAAAGTTTCACCTGACTTATTTCTTCCAAAAGAGTTTGGATGTCTGCTTTCGATGGTAGACCCTGTAAGTCTGCTTTAGTCAGCGGGGGTATGTTGGGTTCAGGAGTGTTAATGAGTTTATTAGGTGACATATACTCTGAAGAGTGATTCAGTAGGGAGGTATCTGTGGCTTTAAAAAAAGAGTCTACTTTTGGAGCATGCGATGTATGGGATTTACCCCCTTTATCCTGCTTAGCTGCTTTCTTAGTAGTCATTGTAAACCCTTTTTTTTTTTTTTTTTTTTTTTTTTCACGCTCCTAGGGCTTGATGTGTAAAAACAGACTCTCTTTACCTTATTCTAAAGTACTTCCCAGTCTGTTGTGATAGCTCCGCTATGATTAGGTTGTTAGGCTAATACACTGGATTATATGTAGGGCCTATAGTTCATGCATATGCTTGCTCAGATAAAAAAAACCCTTTTTGTATCTCAAGTTGTCCTTGTGTTAACAACCCTTCAGTACCACATTGCTACAGTGTTTCAAAAAGGGAAAAAACAGCCAAACGTTTACCTTTCCTTCCCCTTCTGCTCCCGTTCTGCTTAGGAGACTGGGCCTCTGATCCTCTATTGCTCCAGTAATAGCCGTCCCTTACACAGTGCACAACCAGAATCTCTTGCACCGGCTCACCTTCGATGGTCTTTGGTATTCTGCCAAAAATTAAGGTAAGCGACCAGCTATTCCTAGGGCACCCGGGCCCAAAGAAGACTTTCAAATTGTTCTATGGCTGGCCGTCTGTACGCTTAGCTGGATATTAGATACAAGCGCCGTAAAACGCTAGTTCCAGTGTTCTGCCTCTGCTCCGGGCTGTGTTCCTGTACTCCACCCTTGGCAATCTCCTCTGCTGAAGTCCCAGATTCGGATTCTACTATCTTTATTCCTCTCCGGGTTATGCCGGTTGTGATCTTTAAGGCGCGGCAGGTAGACGCCCACACCTGTCCAGGTCCGACCCGGGAGCTCGTTCCCTCAGTGGCCCGCGGTCCGGAGCCTCAACCTCCACCTGTGCAATATACCTTCAGGGCTAGCTTTTTCATGCACCCGCTCCCTTTCCACACTCTCCCCAGGAGCTAAGATACCGCTCGAGGCTTCCTCTGCGGTATGTGTACACAGCACACCTCCGCCTTCCCTTTCGGCGTCTCTCCCGGTAAAGCGTGCAAGGGGATCTCACACAGATAGCGTAGAAATTTGTGTACAGGTGTCCTTTTGGCTGTGCCTTCCACCTAACTTTGATTCTCCTTCAGTCCGCTTACATTATTTAGCAGTTTTGGGATATAAAAAGCTTCTTTTTTGCCATTTAAGAGGACGGTTAAGCAGGAGCTCTAAAGGTGTGCGGCCATTCTCTACCTTGGCCGGCTCCGCCCCCCAAACTCAAGTAAATATCTATTTTACACATTTTTTATAATAGCCAAATTTATTAAAAAATAATGTGAGTCACATCTAACAATTGTATTCAAAACAATTATATTTCACCAAAGGCTATATAATAACATAAATTATTTAACTTCAGATCTTTAATTTAATACTTTTTAATTAAATAAATAACAATAGTAGAATATAATATATAAAAAAATAGAATTATTTTAAAATCTGTATAAAATAGGTAACATAAAAAATTATTATCATGATAAATAAAACAATATTACTTGTAATAAAATAAAATGTACATAGAATATTCTATAAAATATAAATAAATGCATATTAATATTTATCTTTAGGATATAGCCATGTTGGAAGAAGCACACTACTTTATTTCATTGTTATTGCACTGGCAGGTAGCAGGGCAATCTTTCCGAACTGATGCATCAGTTATACACGACCCCTTGAAGTCCTTGCAGTTGCCGTAATAGTCTTGAACTCTGCAGTAATTTGCTAAAACAATAAAAAGGTCAAATTAATTGTTTGTCAACTTTTAATTCTTTGAATGTAAATTTCCAAATAATACAAACAATTGTTATGGAAAAGTTTTCCATTTCCCAAAAATATTAATACATTTCAAGGTATTCGCTCATTTGTATACAATGCAAAACAGGGAGTGGAAAAAGTCAAAATATATTCTTTGGAGATTTATGACCCTCTGTATTAAAAAATAACTGACAATAGCTACATTAGATTGATGCTTTCATGAGGATCATGAGAAAATAAAGAAATAGCTCATAAGTAAACCTCTAATATAAATTAACTTACTGCATAGTCCATTGTCACATCCATTAGGACAGGCTCCACAAGGAGATCCAATTTCATAGGGATTGCCCATAGACTTGACATTATTTCCTCTGAAATATTAAAAAATATATATTTAGTAACTCAAGTTGAAGGGACAGAATTGTTTTTGAATAGCTCTAAATTCAATAATAATATTTTAGTCTAAGAACAACTTTCCAATTTAATTCTCTTATCAATTTTGCTTCATTCTCATGGCATCCTTTGTTGAATGAGCAGCAATTCTTCTGGGAGATAGCTGAACAGATTTGTGAACCAATGAAAAGATGAATTTTTGTGCAGCCACCGCAGCTAGCTCCCAGTATTTCATTGCTGCTCCTGAGCCTACCAAGGTAGGATTTTCAACTAAGGATACTAAGAAAATGAAGCAAATTAAATTATACAAGTAAATTGGAAAGTTGTTTAAAACCACAAGATCAGTCTGAAACCTAAAAGAAAAATGTTAGATTTCATGTCCCTTTAAAAATTGTTCAATTAAGATAGCTAAATATCTCAATGTGTTCATTCAATAAAAATTGCAAAGCACAGCCTTCAGATTAAATTATTAAATGATCTACGTCCTATTGCTTATCCTATTTTTATAATTAAATGAGCACAATACAATAAAACCCATTACACCTGAGTATATTGTTTTATGTTTTTCCTTATCACTGATTTTTCTTTCTGCCTAGAACAAAAGAACCCTCGCTAACAAATCACAGTGTAGTACACACATATAGGGCTTAATTTATCATCAGGCAAGTGGACAAGGCTTGCTGTCATGTACCTCATCCGTGCAGCCTCACAAATAGAGGGCAACAATATCCTGCCTGCATTTAAAGGGACAGTCTACTGCAAAAATGTTATTGTTTTTAAAAAAAAAATAGATAATCCCTTTATTACCCATTCCCCAGTTTTGCATAACCAACACTGTTATATTAATACACTTTTTACCGCTGTGATTACAATGTATCTAAGCCTTAGCAGACAGCCTACATTTCTCAGTGCAATTTACAGGATTGCATTTTAGCTAATAAGTGCTGACTTATGAATAACTCCTCGGGAGTTAGAACAATGTATCTTGCTGTGAAAAGCCAAAAAATAACATGTGATAAAGGCACTTGCATGGGCTTAAAAACAGGCAGAAATTTAGAGGTTTAAAGGTTATAAAGTATATTAATATAACAATGTTGATTGTGCAAAGCTTGGGAATGGGAAGTAAAGATGTTATCTATTTTAATAATAAACATTTAGGAGTAGGCTATACCTTTAACATTTCACATACCGCTGCATGTGCAATGCCGTCCCCTACTCACACATGACCAATCACGTGCAAGATCGGGATGTCAATCATCCAGATCAGATCTGATTGGGATGATAGAAATCCAATGTATTTTAGACCACTGATACTTGGGCTTTTAAAATAAGGCTCTAAATAGTCTGTAGACTAAACAGTTACAGCAAACAAAATAATATCTGGTGGTGATATCACAACTATTTTTTGTATACATCATAGTCTACATTAAATTCATGAATGGTAAGTTCAACTATAATTTAATAAACAAACTATGTAGGTTTATTCACAAAACATTTAATACTTACGATGGACAGTAATGACAAACATAATAATATTGATATTGACTGCTGGGGCATTCTACAACATAGCATCCAACCTGATATGAACTGTACCACATAACCTGAAAGAAAAACATTTTATTTGTCAAAATTATACTGAAATGTTAACAAATTCTAAGTAAAACGTCTACATCTAATTTTAGCTGTGTCAAAAATCAAAACAGAAGAAAAGCTTATAAACATCTTACCTGAGTGTAGTGTCCGATCTCCTGACCATCAATCTTTGCTCCTTTTCCAAATTGAAAATCTACAACTTCACTATAAAATGATTCAATTACATCCTTCCAGGAGGCCTTAAATGAGGATAAGAATAGGTTTTCTCCACAACCAAAATCTAAAATACAAACAGAAGATTTTTTCTTTTACTCTATTTATAAACACAAGACAATGCTAACAAAATGTTATTTATAGTGAAAGCTCCACTCAGATCTACCTGAGCAATGCCACAAACCAATTAACTTTACACAGAAACTGCTGAAGCTTTACACTTTATTGTACAAGTCTCATTTTTAAATATTCTAATTTAAGCACCTGCGGTATATGTTCTTCATATCTGAAACATTGGTATTCAGTTTTCTTAGCTTCTTAAAGGAACATTAATTACCATATAATTGCATAATCAACAAATGCGTAATAAAAAAAGACGATGCAAACGCACTTAGTCTGGATTTCAAATGAGTAGTTTTTTAATAAATAAAACAAAGTTAGATCAATTTTCCTTCCCCTTGCATCATGTGACAGCCATCATCCAATTACAAAATGCATACACATATATAATATGAATTCTTGCATATGGTCAGTAAGAGCCAATGGCACAAAAAGTGTGCAAATAAAAAGAAATGAAAGTTTAATTTTGAGTTTAGTGTTTCTTTATTTTAAAAAAGAATCATCAGACATTCATTGTCTCTATATAAAAGATGTATGATTGGCACAAGTAGAGCTCTATGGACCTCACTGAAATTGTTTAAAGCTTTGTTAATTCTGTCTATCATTTCTATTAAGGAGGCTGAGCTGGGGCTGTTTTTATTCATTTTGTATTAAATAAAAATGAAATAAATAAACAAAATATGTTTTGCCTAAATAGATAAATATAATTAAACTTTTTTTTCTGAAATTGAAAAGAACATAGTTATAGATGGGAATATAATATAATTTTCAAATAATACATTTTCATTGCAGTTGTTTGCATGAAGGGGGGGGGGATATTTACAGTACACAATAATGAAAAGCAGTCTATTGTACAACTTAATTAAACAATACTTTTCAATATTATAGATTGCAAAAATCATTAAAAATTTTTTTTTAAAATTCTTGGATTTGTTTTTATTAAATTGATTTGGGTTTCTTTTTCATCTTTATTGATGGTTACGAGGTTGTGTACTAAGTAAATAAATATTATTATTTCATATTCTGGCAGAAGTATATTTACTCACTTGGGATTTGTCTAACTTCAGTTGGACTGTGGTGTTGATTGCACGTTTTTGCCCACCGTTCTGCTGTTTTTGCGGCTTCATTATTCCAGATCTAGAAAGTAAAAATGAATTTATGTTTTATACCTTTAAAAAACAATCACTTTATATGAAAGCATGGTTACTTTGTATGAAATAGTCACTTTCTGTGTGTTTATCATAATCTTAAACTCTTGCATACAAAAGAAGAAGAGTATAAATGACATATAAGTGATAGCTCTTAAGCCACATTCTTCTGACATACTTACCATTTTTAACATGTTTTTTGCAGGAGGGCTGGCTTTTCTTCTTAAATTATTGTGTGTGTCAACTATGATATTTCTTACTGATGAATTACTAGTGGACAGTGTAGAAAATGGCACATTAGCCTGAAAAGAAAAGAAATGAAAGAGTACATTCATTGAGCTAAGTCAAGTCTTATTTGATGTTTGATTTAATATTATACTCTAACTGTATCTTAATAACAATGTTTACTGATAGGGATGGACATCATTTATATTTGCCAACTACCTGAGTTATATAAACCCATATATAACCTGGAGTCATTACCTCCCTGTAGCAAGTTTAATATTAGACTAAAATAGGAAGAAATAAACCTAAATACATATATATTTATACTTAGTACTTGGCCTTGAATAATTGACACAGTAAAATATATTTTGTCTGCACATTTTGTAATTTAAACATGAATTTATTATTCTACCCAGAGTAGCTATAGTGAATACTACAGGATTCAGAAACCTTACACTCCTAAAAGCAGGGGAGGTGGGAGGGAGTGGGAAGAAGTGGGAGGGGCCCTATGCTATGGAAAAACTGTTAAAGGGACAGGGAGGAATGGGGTAGCTACACTACAGAAAAAGGGGTGTGGGGGCACCCTAAAATAAAAATTGCGGGTGAGACACTACACTATGGAAAATTAAAAAAAAAAATTTTGGAAGTCCCAGTAGGGAAAGGGTTAAATAGACATTATACTTATCACTCATTCATTTAAAACAATAGTTAAAATGTTCTCATAGAAGCAACCACAAAAAAACTACTATAACTTCTTGTTAAGTTTATTTTAGGCAATTTATGAAAAAAATATATAACTGACTATACTTTTATAAACTCACCATGTTTAAGATGTTTTCAGTTGGAATTGAAACTGGTCTTCCAGATGAAGAAGTTGAACTGGCAGCACGTCTAAATCTTGTACTGGCATGTTCAACAAGTAAGGATCCTAGTAATGCGTCAGCCTTTGAAAGAATTTCATATATTATTTAATTTAATTGTAACATAGCTCCCTATTTTAATGAGATAGCACTCATAGATTGCTCAGAAAGAAAAAGTGTCCTTATTTCTCAGAAGAGTTTAGGTAAAAACTATTTTTATGATATATTTATATAAAAAAACAAAAAATAACATTAAATTTTTAATTTTGGAATAGATGTTATCTTAAGTGTTCTAAAATAATATGAAAGTCATAATTAAAGGGACACTGAACCCATTTTTTTTCTTTCATGATTTAGATAGAGAATGCAATTTTAAGCAACTTTCTAATTTACTCCTATTATCAATTTTTATTTGTTCTCTTGTGATGTTTATTTGAAAAAGAAGGCATCTAAGCTATTTGTTTAGTTCAGGACCCTGGAAAGCACTTATTCATTGTTGGATTAATGTATCCATCAATCAGCAAGAACAACCCAGGTTGTTCACCAAAAATGGGCCGGCATCTAAACTTAAATTCTTGCATTTCAAATAAAGATACCAAGAGAATGAAGAACATTTGATAATAGGAGTAAATTAAATAGTTGCTTAAAATTGCATGCTCTATCTGAATCACGAAAGAAAAAATTTGGGTTTCAGTGTCCCTTTAAGCTAAATTAAATAAGGTATTTGGAACTGAATATGGATTTGGAAAACAATTTTTATATAAGAAATTACATTTTTCATTGTAATGTTCTGAAATAGAAAAGCTGTGCACAGCAGTATGTAGCATTCTTGGAGGGATGGGTGGCAGTTTATGCTGGATAAAATAAAGATATATTAAAAGTAATGATTGGTTAAATTAAGTATTATGTTTTGTAAGAGAACAAGTTCATAATTATTACTTGACAAGGATGGACATTAGCAAATTGAATGATAAAACAGATTTCATGACTTAACATCCTCATTCAACCATTTCTATAGAACAAATCTTAAATGTTGAATGTAATCTTTGAATATAACACCTCCTATTGATTGCCATAGAATTTAACTATAGGTGATATTCACATATTAAGTTCAAACAAATGTTACATTCATTGAAGGGAACAAATAATTATTATTAGCATTATTGCTTTCTATTAAAAAAAATATGTTCTTGATTAGACCATTTAGAATGAGCAAATGCAGCTAACATAGTTTATTTTTTAACAAAAGCTCATATCCCTACTGTCAAGGTTACCTCCCTAGAACTACAGGGTAATTATTACTTCCTTTTGGTACACAATTTACATGGACAGAGACACATGATGACATAATAAGCTATTTAGACACTATTGAGCATTTCTTGTGATACATTACATACCTGTACAGTTGCATTCGGCAGAAAAGTTAAAAGGCAGAGTAGTGCAACCAGCATCATATTTCCTTTAAAAAAGAGATTTATTAGTGATAAACATATTTGTGCATATCTGCCATATTAACCTCATGTGCATATCTATCATTTTTTTTAATGTCAACTACTCAGTTAAATTATATTTGTTTGATGACTTAAAGAGACATGAAACCCAAAATTTGTCATTCATGATTTTGTTAGAACATACAATTTTAAACAACTTTCTAGTTTACATCTATTATAAAATGTGCTTCATTATCTTGGTATCATTTGTTGAAGGCGCAGCAATGCACTACCGGTTTCTAACTGAACACTTGGGGAGCCTATGAGAAATGGTATATATATATGCAACCACCAATCAGCAGCTAGAACCTAGGTTCTTTGCTACTCCTGAGCTTTACTAGTTAAACCTTTCATCTATGGATAACAAAAGAAGGAAAAAAATTAAATAATAGAAGTAAATTGAAAAGTTGTTTAAAAGTGTTTGCTCTGCCTAAATTATTAATGAATAATTATGACTTTACTGTCCCTTTAAGTACTAATAGTATCTCAAACTCCTAAGGACTACACTATTATTTATTGGTTGTTCTTTAATTTGGGGTCTTATTGCCAGAAATATCCAGTTATTATAGATAGAAATAAAATTTGCAAAACAACAAGTAATTATATACATTAATACTACTAATGATATAAACAACAACCTAAAGTATAATACACCATGTATGGTATTTATAATACTGCACTACATAATAGAGTCTATATAGTAAATTAATGTCATCACAATATTTTTTATCAAAATTACTTTCTCTGTGAATGGTTCAGCATGAGAAAAATAAAAAATGTGATTGCAAATTATCAAACAAATACCAAATTGATGTGGTGCCTCAACCCCTTATTAGTAGACAATCTGAATTATTATACCTTTTGTATTGCCATACAAACTCTTAGTGATTTGTAATTCCCTTTCATAAAAGGTGTATCTTATTCAATATACTCTATGCTAGAGTTATCACTTCTCTTGTAAATATATTTCTTACCGTTTACTGAGCGAAGGAGCTTAACACTGCAAATGTGGAATCTTCAGATATAATAACAACTGGATAACAACTCTATATATATACAGTATATATGTGTGTGTGTGTGGCTACATTGTGTAGTACTTCCTGTGTTTTTTATTTTTAATGAAATCATCACTGCTGACTATATTGTATTGCAACACTGTGTATATTCTGCAGTATTGTAATGCATTTCAGGAACTGCATGACTATGGGTGAGACTGTAGCTACAACAAATTTTATTGTGTAAATGTGCCGGATGCACTTACATAGATTGAATTATTGTAAATCTATTGTTATCCATAGATTCCCTCTGTGACAATTTCCCAAAATGCCTAACTACATTTAAATTGTTTGTTCCTTAAAAATGATTGTAAACTATTGTAAACTTAAACTAGCACATATGAACTCTATGAAGTCTTGTTTGGTTTAATGAATAGAGCCTTTACAAATGAGTGTTCTGAGATAAACTTTTGTAGAACAGTAAATATGTCAACCAATTTTTTTTTTATATAAAAATATTTATTTTTATTTTTTAAATTAATATAACATAAACAGATATCAAAATTTAAATCAACAGGAATATTTAGAATTGATATATTTAAGTTTGTTACTAATATATATAAATATTTTTAACTGTGTTTTGACATGGGGTTTGAGAGATCAAAATAAGTCAATTTCCTCTTTAAGCTATATGAAATGAGCAGTTAATTGCTCTTGAGACAACATTAAAGAAATATACTGTAAAAAATATAATATGTTCTTTTTAAGGCATTTTTTTTAAAAACAATAATTTCTTTCACTATGTTTTAAACTCATGTAAAGTGGTTATGTAATCAAAGCTGTACATCTTTGCCCCTCCACACAATGAGCAAATAAGTATCTGGCATACATCCTCTAACCAATGGCTATATCCTAATGTATAAAAGAACAGGGCTGTTCCACAAGTGCAACTTTGATTGTGTGCAGAGGAGTTAAACACATAGTAAAAATGAATATAAAAAAATAGAGAATTTGGGGCGGAGTTTGCCATCATAGCGAGTGGTCGCACTAAAGAAGAGCTCTGCAGACCAACTCTGTTTATTTTCCTTTTCACACCCTTTGGTACATCTTAAAACCATTTTATTTCCCATACCTTACTTCTCTAACCCATTGGAAATACTTCTCTACAACTCCGAAGATTGGATTTTACCCTAATCTTATAATTTCTCTGACCAACTTGGGAAATTCTTTTTTTTCACTGCGCCACGCTCTCCTGTGGCGCTCCCGTCAACCAACTTCCGGATTCGTCTCACCTAGGAGCCCTAACTGATTCCAGCCCTCCGATCTCATCACCCTTGGACTTTGGCTGATTTACCTACCTCCCGGCTCCAGCAGCTGACCCCACACAGCCATTAAGTAACCGTGGCTGTTTGAACTCACTGGAAAGCAGCCTCCTCTCCACCGCTGCCCTGCCGGGTGCACCTCCATAACCCGACGCAGCACAATGGCCTGACTCCTCTCGCCCTCCTTGTCTATCACACGGTGTGTCACAACTGGGGCCAGCGCTTGCTCCTCTGGCTGCCGGATCTCCCTTTTTTGACCCTTCAGATTGAGAGGCCTGAGAAAAACACTGCGGTCCAGATCTCAAGGGTAAGCTACTCCCACGTGGGATTCTCTAATATCATAAACGTTTCAAGCGGTGATGGGGACACTATACTTACCCTAAACTGCACATACAGCATAAGGTTAAAGGTCCCTCATAAACTTTACTGCACTTGAAACTTCATTGCTGCACAACCCAATCACTCTGAGGCTTTGCACACTATTATTTAATCTCACTTCAATATTGGCCCACCTTCGTGAGTCACTAGCATTAGTACACTCTGCTTGCAGACAAGAGACAGGATACACCATATTTGAAGCTCTGGCAGCACCTACACAGATTTTGACTCTCTCAATACTTCTCAGCACTCATCTCCCCATCTATGAGGTTGCTCTTTTTTGAGGACTCACAACGCCTATTGAAGCATACTTACTGTTTCCTACTCATATCTAAATACTGCAGCATCTGTTGATAATAGTGATATGGGCCAGCTCTAATTTGGAGGTCTGAGGATTAACTGCTCTGATCCCTGTGGATACCTCCAACTTTCCACTAGTCCCCTTTAGGCATTATTATTATTGTCAGCAGCTATACCTCACCAACACCTTAGCTGGGTTATCCCCTTGCCCTATGGTGCGAATCTGTCTGTCATTGTCCTCATCTGACCTCTCTCCCCCCCGTTTTCCTGTTGGCCCACTGTGCCCACAGGTCATACCCCACACTCCCCTTTTCCTTACTCGCTCGGCAGAGAGCAATCCCCTGGGGAGAGAGTCACTCAGTATTCAAGCCTCCCACACTACTTCTTCAATCAAGATCTAAGTGAACCTAGAGAAGACATAAACCAGTATCAGTGAGAGACCACTACTGATTTATATACTTGTTTTTTTTTTTAACCAGCAGCTCACTATCTCATGCTGGGCTAGGCACCGCCACCTGAGGGGTGCCTGATATACTATCTCTGCTCCACGTCCCACCGCTGCAATTGTCATTAGAACCTTCCCAAGTGAGTCCCTTGTTTATAGGATTTATCATGAGTAAGATGCCTCACTCGCAAAGAAAGACATAGAAACACGGAGACATTCCGAAACGGACACTTTCAGATCATTTTTCATACAAGAATACCTCCGACCAAGACCTTTCTGACGACGATTCTAGAGACTCTACTATCTCTCCCAAGGAACCTTCTCGACCCCTCTCCCTTTCTACAGAAAGAATCACCCATTCTTCCACCATTCTCGACTCCATCAAAGATCTCTCGAACAAAATGGACTCCCACTATACTTCACTAAAGCAAGAACTTAAAGCTTCTGTCTCCGAATTGAAGAGAGATATCTCCCTATTGGGAGAGAGAACGGATTCTCTGGAAAAAAAGCAAGAAGATCTACACGTCGACCACTCCAATCTTTTAAGTTATACCCAATCTCTAGCCGAAATGATATCAGGTTTGGAGACCAAACTGGCAGATCAGGAAGATAGGTCAAGTCGAAACAACCTCAGAATACGAGGCATCTCTGAGGAAGTCACCCCAACGGAACTACCTACCCATCTGCAATCCCTCTTCACAGAGCTACTTGGTCCTACTTCCCCTCAGGAAAGCCTAATTGACAGAGCCCACAGGGTTCTTAGACCACGGAATGCACCCATGGGGTCCCCCAGAGATGTAATTGTGCGGTTACATTACTTCACATTCAAAGAAAGAATTATCAGAGCTTCATTTCAGAAGAAGACTTTGACGGAGCCATTTAAGGACATACAGGTTTTCCCAGACCTCTCTGCCCACACCCTATCTGGCAGAAGACTCTTTCACCAAGTCACTCAATGCCTCCGTAATAACAACATCAAATACCGATGGGGCTTCCCTGTCCGTATATTTTTTCTATACAACGACACCTCATACACTGTTGCCACTCTTGAACAAGGTTTCCAAATTCTACAGTCTCTGAAACTCCTCCCAGCTGACAATCTTCCTCAGGTTCTCCAGGACACTCCCAGGAAGCTCAACACTGCAGCAGTCCCCTGGCAGCCTCAACGCCAAGCTTTCAGTTTCCAATCCTCTAGGGAAGGACCCCCATCATCATCACTTCCGAAATAGTCCCAGATCTGAAGAAGGGCTCTCGATTCCCGAATGTACTGTGATACACCTTGCTGAATCCTCACAGGCCTACTTTTATCGGACGGCCCCCCTTTTGCCCATTGTTGCCCTTTATACTCATATGCCCCCTTACTCATTTTCCCCTTCCCCTGAAGCCCCCCCCCCCCCCTGAATGACACTGTTTATCCTTCTGGGACTCTCAAACCGCAGTGTCTAGAAGAAGCTGGAAGGGTAACGTAAATGTAAATTATATCTGTTAATGTTTGGATTTTGCCACCTGTTCATGTGTTTTTAATGCTTATTATATTGTAGTTTATGCTGTATTGTTATATTTGATCACGTTAGGTTATTCACAATAGACCTAATCAACTCATGCTCCTATACTCAGAGATATCCCCTGACTCATTTCCAAACCCTCCCATAGATTGACTGCTTTTTAATAACTATAGCCGACCCTACGTTAGGGAACCTATCCTAAGTACACTCCACGTGATACATCTCTCAGTCCTGATAACTTACTGGTTCTAGACACCTTACCTTAGACTTTACAATATTAACTCGCCCTCTTAATACAGTGAGACATATATCTACATGGCAGGTTCCACCCTAGCCTTTGTTTGACGGCTTGACTTAGCTCAACATCCACCATAGACAATAACTCTTAATCAATCATACCGGACCTCTTGGAAAATAGTTGGTATCCATATCTAGCTCTTAGGTCCGCATAAACTACCCATCATACCTTATAACCCGTATATCACATTGAGATGAATGACCGGACTTTAGTAAGCCAAAGCTCTTTCTATCTCTCACATAGTGAAGCCAATTCTCAAGTTATTATTTACATACTACTAAGCTGTTTCAGACAAAACTGTTGTCATGTTCTCTATATAAGATTGATGTTATTTTAGCAGCTTATTCCTGCATAGCTCAGTAATGTTGTCAATCTCTGCCGAGGTTTCTCATGCAATACAACTTTACAGCTGACTCTTCACCTTGTTTGACACGTTATATTTGATATGGTTATAATGTTGGAAATGTTATGCATGTTGATTTTATTCTACTGTGTTAGTCTTAGACATATTTACCCCCTCCAATAGTTATTACCCCTCTTGTGTATTACCGCCTCTAATTTACTCTCCCCCTCCCTGATCCTAACCCGTTAAGTGAAGCAGAATTCTAGTAAGGCACCCCTCCCCTCCTCCCTCACCTCACATCCCTATAATATACTAACATCGTTCCCTCCCTCTTACACTTAGAACCACCCATTTTGGTCCCTGTAGGACCCCATCCCACTGAAATCCCAGTAGTAATAGTTACCACGGATAATACTTCACGGTAAATAACCTTAGCCTTCTCCCTCTCAGCACTGGTCCATCTTGTGGACACCTTGTTACTTCCCCCTCCTCTCATATGCTTTTTCTCGCTTTAAGGTCTGCATCTCTACCTCTACACCACGATACACCTCAATCAAAAGTTTATTATCTAAGCAACTCCTACCCCCCATTACTTCCCCCTCCTATAGCCCTTTATCCCCCAATTCGAGCGGCTTTTGCCCGCTGCTTCCCTCTCCCTTCACTCAAATAAGTGGGCTCTTCACAGTTAAAACCAGTGATTCTTCTCTAACCATAACGCTCTCATAGTTACATAAATTAGGAACCGGAGGCATATAGCTTAGTATCCTTAATGTCAGAATTAAAATTTTTAACCCTTAACACTCAAGGACTTAATTCCCCAACCAAGCGTAGTTTATTGCTTACCATGCTATCACATAATAAGATTGATGTGGCTTTTATTCAGGAGACACACTGGCTAATCAACACAGATTCCGCATACACATACAGAAAATTCCCCACAGTAGTTACATCATCTTTCCATTCCAAAGCTAGAGGGGTCGCTATTCTAATCGGCTCTTCTACACTATATGAAGCGATTTATATAGAAAAAGATCCCCAGGCACGTTTTATTATTCTAATTTGTAAACTCAACCACAGATTATTCACACTAGTAAATGTATATGCACCTAACTCAGGGCAAATTTGATTTCTTAGATCACTACTAGAGTCGGTGGCAGCCGTGACCCAAGGAGAACTGATGTTGGGAGGAGATCTCAATCTTATCTGGAATCCTTTAGTAGATAGAACAGGCCACCCGATCTCTACATCTGAGAGGGCATTGCGCTCACTATCTTCCGCCTTCCAAAACCTAGTCAAACAATATGATCTTTATGATGTTTGGAGAGCGATATACCCATATAGGCGAGAATTTACTTTCTATTCAGCTCCTCACAAGTCTCATACACGGATTGATTTCTTCTTCTCAAGTTCACGTCTCTTAGATGTGATCTCGGACGCGACAATTTCAGCAATCTCATGGTCGGACCACGATTCCTTGACAATCGAACTAGGTAACCCTTCCCTGCATGGGGTTGGCATGTCGTGGCGCCTTAAGGATTTTCTGGTCACTACCCCTGAAATTAGGGCGGAAACCTTATCCACGCTCTCCACCTTCTTGAGTGCTAATCGCACTCCCCTTCTTTCGGAAGAGGTGTTGTGGGCCACACTTAAGGCATACCTCAGAGGTTTCTATATCGACAAGTCTACCCAGATTAGAAAGGCGCGAGGAACCTCGCTTGCGTCCCTTAACTGCCGACTCAGAACCCTGAAACTTGAGCTTTCTAACTCCTATTCTGCTACAACTAATGCTCAACTGTCTGAGATCACTAAACAGATCAAGAATTTGGAAGTTGGTGAAACCCAGCGCATGTCGGACAGACTTAAACAAGTCTACTACCATAGTAATAATAAGGTCTCTACCTTATTAGCCAGAAAACTAAGACATCGGACGGCACAAGCCAAAATTACTTCCATAAAAACCCCAGGTGGCCACGTGACGTCTCCAACAGATATAGGGGAAGCTTTTAAACATTTTTACTATCAGCTGTACAATTTGGACTCTTCAGACCCTACGAAAACTCTTGATCCCCTTAGCATTCGCAGATACCTCTCCTCCCTAGATCTCCCTCGATTGGACCAAACCGAAGCATTGACTCTGACATCGCCCATCTCTCTTGAAGAAGTCACCTTAGCCATTAAAGACCTTAAAATCGGGAAATCTCCGGGCCCAGATGGATTCACAAGTCGATTCTATAAATCCTATTCTCTTCAAATTTCCCCCATCCTCTGTAAGGTCTTTAACGAAGTATTTAGCAAAGGCAGTTTCCGAAGGGAATTTCTTGAAGCCTCCATCACCACTATACTAAAAGCTGGCAAGGATCCTCAGGATTGTGGGAGCTATCGCCCGATCTCTTTGCTTAATATAGATACCAAACTTTACGCAAAGATAATAGCAAATCGACTTGCCCAAATCACCCCCACTTTGATACATCCCAGATCAAGTGGGATTTATCCCCCGGAGAGAAGGTTCGGATGCCACAAGGCGCGTCTTGGACATACTATTGGAGAGCGCAGGCGGAGATGCCCCCACATTAGCCCTATCGTTGGACGCTGAGAAAGCCTTTGATAGGGTGAGGTGGGAGTACTTATGGGAAACTCTGCGTATTTTTGGGATCCCTGAAAAATTCATTGTTGCTATTCAAGCTCTATACTCCAGTCCATCTGCTAGGGTCAAGGGAATAGGGTTTCAATCTAAGAGCTTCGATATAACCAACGGGACGAGACAAGGCTGCCCCCTTTCCCCGCTCTTGTTTGCTTTCTCCATAGAGCCATTAGCCCAAGCTATGAGGACAGACCCGGATGTTTCCGGCTTTACCATTGGCCCCCATCAGCACATCATCTCTCTGTATGCGGATGATGTAACTCTCCTGCTTACTAGTCCTCTTAGGTCACTCCCTCCCGTTTTAAAAATCATTTATAAATTCCAGGCCCTAAGTTACTACAAATTAAATTTTGCCACAAACCGAAGCATTACATATCAATATCGCACCCCGAGATCTTGTCATTCTACGTGAAAGATATCAGTTCCAATGGTTGCCCCATTCCCTAAAACTACTGGGTATCCACCTTTCCCCAAATGTTTCCACTGTTATCCTTAAGAATTTCACAGAGAGACTCCCTGATTAGAAAAAACTACTAGAATCCTGGGACTTTAGAGATATTTCATGGACTGGCAGAATTGCTGCCATTAAAATGTCTTATATTCCAAAAATTATCTATCTATTCCGTACTATCCCACTTAATCTGCCTCGACCAATTTTGAATAAGCTTCAGAGCCTTATTACCAGTTATGTCTGGAAGGGCAAGCATCCTCGAACATCGAGACAAACACTTCAAAGACCCAGCGATAGAGGAGGCCTAGGAATGCCTAATATCATCCTCTACTATCAAGCGGCGCGTCTAACCCACCTGATCGATTGGGGTCACACTGATAATTCAGCCCGATGGAGAGAAGTTGAACAGTCTTTCCTCCCTTCGGGAATAAGGTTACCTGACCTCCCTTGGATTCCCTCTCACTACTGGAAAAACCTTGATACTGCGCACCCGGTGATACTGGATACCCTTAAGTTTTGGGATCAGACGAGACACTTAGACTCGATTGCCCCCCACCCCTCCCCGTGTCAAACTATAGCTAGTGCTCTCTTTTGCCTACCTGACACTCATATCTCCAGCTGGTCCTCTCTTGGAGCTGACCGTGTTGCTGACCTCTACGGTCATACCGGAGGTATCTCTCACGCATCGATTTGTAATAAATTACGGATCCCAACCCCGTTGAAGTTTGAGGCCTTCCGACTCTCTTCCATTATCAGATCATGGGGTTTCCCTAGAGAGTGCCTTAGATCTGACACAAAATGGGAACAGCGATGGTCCTTACCTCACAAGCTTAAGGGTACCTTATCGTTCCATTACAAGATATTATTGGATCCCTCCTCTCAGCAAAAAGTCTCACAGTTCATAGCTTGGGAAACCGAACTTAACTTCACGGTTGACGCCGACTCTTGGTACAGAGAACTTAAGTTTACTAGTAAGTTATTACACTCCACATCCCTTTGGGAACTCCACTATAAAATCACAGTGAGATGGCATCTAGTCCCAGCTACCCTTCACAGGATATACAATTCTCACTCTCCTGTCTGTTGGAGGGGCTGTGGACAAATTGGAACTCAGGCACATATTTGGTGGTTCTGCCCGAGACTCTCCTCTATATGGCCCTGGGTAACAAACTTACTAAATTCTCTAGGCATAATTGTACAGCTTAGCCCCCAAATTGGCCTGCTTCACCTCAACTTCCCAGCCCTCACACCTACACAGAAGACCTTATCCATCTATGTTCTGATGGCCACTAAACTAGAAATTGCAAAAGCCTGGAAACAAGTCTCTCCTCCTAGTACCTCACAGATTTTAGCTACAGTTAACTACATCTCTAAAATGGAAGCCTACTCTCATTCAGCCCTAGATAAGCTAGATTTCTATCATGCAACTTGGGCCCCTTGGTGGGAAAAATTCTCTGATTAAACCAATTCTACATTGATTAGACCTGGGTCACTTCTCGCTGATACTATACACCTCCAACATTAGATACTACCGTTTTGTCATAATACTCACCCTCTTCTCATTCCCTCTCCTAACCCACTATTTTCTCCTTATCCTCCTCTCCGTTCCTCGCCCCACTAACCTTTCCGAGACTACCCTATGAGAGCATATATCCCCACTTATTCACTCTTTTTTATCTCTTGTAATGTTTCTTATTAATATAAAATTGAGGATGATGCTTTCTTTCTCCTTTGTGTTTTGTTTGAAATGTCATACAACATTAGATTATCGCTCTAGTGATTGTTATTATTTTCCTGTACCCATACCTTTCAAAATGCTTCATTTGTATGATATTTTGTATTATGTGTTTTCCTCAAATAAAATTTAAAAAAAAAAAAAATAGAGAATTTTATCTTCACCCTAATGCCCCTTTAAATGATGAATTGCTGCATCCATTAGTTTTAGCAGGATAGGTATAACAATACAACAGTATTACAAACCTGTTGTACTTAATTGGCTATGCTGAATTTATCCTACATTTCTTTTCGCCGGCTCAAATCTAGTTAAAAGTTCATTACCTATAACTAAGAAGAACCTGCATGAGATCCTTAACATGAAAAATACAGAGATTGCTATTGGATGACTTAACCCCTACCACACCAAATACTACCCAGCAATAAACTTTTTACCTCTAACCCCCCACTCACTGCAAATTAAAATTATCCCTAACCTACTAAATAACACTGAATTTTTTTTTAACTTTATTTCAGTTCACCTTATCATGTTACATTTGACATTTGAGGGAACTTTTTTTTATTACCCCCAAGTGCAAAAACCGCTTTCAAAACACCACCAGTCTTATCCCCCAGAACTAATATACCTTATATTTGGTGAGATGGTCTTGGACTGGGTGAAATCATGAAAAAAAAAGATAATTGGATTCTGAAGGAAATGCAAAGTAGGGTTTGTTGCTTGGGGGCAGCAATATTTTTAATTTGGTGGGCTTTTGGAATATTTGTTCGGTAATAGAAGTTAATGAGATGGAGGTATCACCACTGTTAATGTTTATTTGCTATATGGGGGTCTGGGAGGTAGGGCTAGTTAAAGTTAGGGAAAATGATGCACTATTTGCTGATGATCTAAAGGTCCCTGGGCAGGTGAGATTATTTAATAATGCTGATGGAATGATCTATAGCTATTTTTAAGCCTAAAAACCGGATGTCTCGCTGAGGGGCGTATACTGCAATTTTGTTTGTGAATGAGATGGAAACATTAGAATATATTACAAAAGTGCACAATACAATTTATGTTTTAAAAATCTTTAAAAACAAATAATTTAACCATTCACACAAAAATAGGCAGGAAAAAAATTATTTTGTTAAAGTGCAGAAAAATAGTAAAAATATTCTTCACCAAAAATCGTTTTGTATCAAAAACTTAAAATGTGTATGTAAATTACACAGGAATAATTGTATTAAATGTATACAGCATGAAATTGTAATTTAAGTGCACTGGATGTGCAATAAACACAAAGAATTTTTTAATTTATAAATGCAAAATACAAAGAGCAGTCGTTGTTTTTTTGTAAAATATCTAAACAAGGGAGTTCTGTGGGCGTATAGGAAATTGTCTCTCTAATCTCAGCATAATTCTGTAAAGATTTTCGCACTATAGATCTCACAGTTTTTTCTTCCAAACTAACATGTGGCAATCTTTTCTCAAAACATTTAAAATACTTATAACCCTAATAGAAAAGCACATTCATATAAAAATATAGGCAATTGTAAACTGTTATACACAAGAAGGCAGCGTAATGTGATTTATTTTGGCTGCAGGATTTCATTTTTAATGTGCGCCACCTGCTCACTGCTAATTTTGCTCCACATAGAGATGTCCCTTTTGAACAATCTCCATTTTTTTCAATAGGAGAACTCTCGCCACTCTCAGGGAATGCCTCTTTTATATGTTAATTCCACAAGGCCAGTTCTGGTCATCGGGGTCTTAAAATCATAGGGTCCTATGAATCCTATGTGTTAATGTGGGTAGAGTAAACATAATATTATGGTAATGGAGAGCTTGGGAGAACAAAACATCCATTAACAGTGATAAAACATATATATTTAGGGGGGGGCGGAGTCTAGCCATGCTGGATGATGGCTGCTTATTTTTTGGCTCTTAAGCCTCGCATCTAAATCTTGCACATGTAAGGGTCAACCGCTTTATCAAACTACTGCTGAATGAAAGAAAAGAGTGATCAGACATCGGCAGTTACTGAAGGAGTGAGCAAAGGGTAATCTGACACATATTGCAGGGGCCTGAATACCGTAAAAAACGGTGCCTACATCGCATGATGCGCACGATCTTCAGAACGGTGAAGAGGGGCAAATGCTGCACACATCTGCACAACAAAACCATATGCCGAGTACAGCAGAGGGACCTAGAAATCAATAAAGAGGAGGGCATCCACAGTGTTCAGCAGATAGTGAGGACTGGGCTCTGCGATATTACTCTCATTCATGTTCCGGTAAGCATCTGACCATAAGGGCTGCAAAGTAGTGAAGGGCCGACAGAGAGATATATTAGTTTCTCAGACCGAGGTGACAGGAGACTGACACGCAACCATTATAGGTACAGGTCATATTGTTACTCATGGGGTAGGAAAAAAGAGAATGACCTGAGCGCTAGTACTTCTCCTAAAACTTGCTTACCTAAAGTCCCCTAGCGGACTATCAAAAGAAAAACAATAAAAATTGGGGTGTGTAAGAGAGCGCTAAAAAGCTGAATAGGTTAGGACCACAGTGTCATTTAATTAAACATAAAAATCAGACATAAAAAATTAGACATAAAAAATTAAGCATAAAAAATTACTGTCTTACAATCGTCTAAAAAGCTCATGGATCCATGTGAGAATTTATAACCTTTTAAAGCATATCGGTATACAAAAAAAAAAGTTAGCTACAGGAAGCTACAGATTGATGATTTTTTATTTTTTATTTTTATTTTTTTATTATTGAGATAATCAGAATGACAACAAAGGTACAATAACAAAAACAATAATGATTTGAGCTAACCATATGGCTATATATAAGTCCAAACAGTCTTTTATAGTTTCTTCCTGCCATATAGTAGGCCAACTGACCAAGATTGTCCATTCCTTCAGGTAGCATATTTAAAGGAGAAAGTAATTATTCTGAGGTCAGGATGGTAAGTGTTTACAGACTTTCTCGTTATACTCAACAATTTTTACATTTAAGATTGAACAGGTATTAATACAAACAAATATAAATGTATATACAAGTAGTTAAGACAAAAGGTTGCATATCTTAGTAGATCGAGCTATAGACTCGAAAAAGGAAAGAGAAAGAGGAGGGGAGGAAAGCGACAGACTCAGGAGGGGGGGAAGGAGGGAGAGGAAAAAAAAAACATAGTAGCAGATGTTGGGTGCAGATACAGTTCTAATACTATATCTGTTTGTTCCATAGTGCTAGCATCATCTCATGCACTTCCAAGTTATGTTCTTTGAGGTAGTGGTACCTCTCAAGAGAGATGAGGTCAGCGACAGCTGATCTCCATTCGGTAATGGTAGGGACTATTTGGGTTTTCCAGAACTTCGGAATAAGTTTTTTAGCTGCCGTAAGCATAATTAGCAATAATGGGTGTTTGCCTATTTGTGGTAGTTTGGGAAGCGAAAGGAGAAGTAGAGTGATTGGGCTATGAGTGATTTGTGTTCCTAGTATCTCCGACATCTCTGTCAGTGTGTCGTGCCAAAAATCCTGCAGCCTGGGGCATGCCCACCATATGTGGAGGAGGGAGCCCTCCTCACCACAGCCCCTCCAACAAGTGCTATTGAGCGTGGGGTATATTCTGTGTAAACGAGAAGGTGTTAAATATCATCTGCATAAGAGTTTAATATGTATTTCCTGTATCATAGCCGAGACTGAAGATTTTTTAGTTAGTCTGAATGCCTGAAGCCAGGCCTCGTCTTCCAGGTTACAATTAAGCTCTTTCTTCCACGAGTATGTGTAGGATGGGAGGCTCAGGGAGTCCGGGATGTTAAGTATTTTATAGAGTTTGGATATCAAGTGTGAAGGGGTCAGCTGTGTAGTGCACAGCTCTTCAAATGGCGTTAGCCTTCTTCCAAAATCTTCCTTATATTTATGGTGGGAAATGAAGTGGAGTAGCTGGTGATAGTGAAGCCAAGAGGAGAAGATCCCGCCATGGGCCTCCTCCATGTCTGATTGTGTTTTTAGTCCCCCACCCCCTGTGACGAAAAGCAACGTCCCTGTTTTTAGGCTATAAGGTTGTACTTTAGTGTAACCTAATCGACAGTACAGGAGATCTACTTGTTCAATGATTGGGGTAGGCAGAGCGTTTTTAGTAGAGATGTGTGTGCTGGTAGCTATGAGTTTATCCCATTCTAGTAGTATGCCTGCTGTTACATGATATTTATCAATTAGTTTGGGTCTTTTGTGATGATCAGTCCATGTCAAAGTTGCTACATTGTTTAACATAAAAATATGCCTGTCTATATGTATCCACGCTTTGTCATTGGAGTTATGAGCCCATTCTACAACATGTTGTAGTGTGACTGCTTGTTTATATCTCTCTAAGCAGGGGACCCCCAGGCCCCCCTCGTCTCTTGAAAGATACATGGTTTTCCTAGGAATTCTATGCCTGGCTCCATCCCATATGTATTGTTCAAAGGCTTTTTGTAACTGTGTAATATACCCCTCCGGGAGTGGGATGGGAAGGGTTTGGAACAAGTATAGAACTCCTGGCAAGATATTCATTTTGAGCACTCCGATCCTGCCTAACCACGAGATTTTTTTACTTTTCCAGGAGGACAGATCTCTGATTATTTCATGTTTTATGTTGTTATAGTTAAGTTTAAACAGGTCAGGTGTAGAGGGGGTAAGGTATATGCCTAAGTATTTCAACTTATTCTGAGCTACGGGATGTTATATGTGTTACTTAATTGTTTGATGTGAGTCAGGTTGGCGTTTATATTAAGGAATTCCGATTTGGAGAAATTTAGCTGAAAATTAGAGATTTTGCTATAGTTATGCATCACTTTGATTAGGGCGGGAACAGATGTTTCAATCTCAGTCAGAGAGAATAGTGCATCGTCTGCAAAAAGGGCCTGTTTATGTTCAACCTCTCCCACCACCATCCCTCTAATTGTTGGAGTATTTCTAACCTTGAGCTAGTACTTCCATGGACATGGCAAAGAGCAGGGGGGATAGGGGGCAGCCCTGCCTTGTACCATTTGTTATATTGAACGATTCCGAGAGGGTCCCATTAACTCTGATTCTAGTGTTTGGGTGGGAGTATAAGGCCATAACCATCTTTACAAAAGGTTCTGGGAGATTCATTTCTAACATGGTTCTTTGCAAAAAGGACCATCTAACCCTATCAAAGGCCTTCTCCGCGTCTGTCGCGAAGAGGACCAAGGGCGTGTTTGTAGCTTTAGCATGGTTTATCAATTGCAGTATTTTAATAGTGTTATCCCTGGCCTCCCTTCCCGGGACAAAACCCACCTGATCATTGGCTATCAATTTGGGGAGATATTTATTGAGTCTGTTGGCAAGAACTTTAGCGAGTAATTTCATATCTGTATTTATAAGTGATATGGGCCTAAAGTTCTCCGGGCGTGTTGCCGATTTCCCTGTTTTTGGGATAACAGTAATGTGGGCCTCGAGGAGTGATCTAGACAGAGTGGGGCTGTTTCTTAAATTATTAAAGAGCTGGAGCAGATGAGGGGACAGTAGGGTACTAAGAGACTTATAATATCTAGAAGTGAGACCATCTGGGCCTGGGCTTTTACCAGATGGAGTGTCTTTGATGGCTTGGAGTAATTCTTCTGTTGTGATGGCGGCAGCAAGGTCTGACTTTTCGGTTTCATCTAGAGTGGGGAGATGAAGGTCATTGAGGAAATCTGTCATGTGTTTTACGAAATTCTCGTCAGCTGTCTGTGGGTCTGGGAGGGAATTAGAGGTGTTAATGTTATATAGTGTCTTATAGTAATCTCTGAAAGTGGAGGCTATAAGTTTGCTGCTATGTGTCGTTGAACCCTCTTTAGTATGTAAGGAGTGTATAAATGCAGATAGTTGTCTCCTGCGCAAAGTTCTAGCTAAGATTTTGCCCGGCTTATTGCCCCCTTCATAATAATGTTGTTTAAGGTGCAGGGCATTACGTTGATGTGTTTTCATAAGGTGTTGCTTTAATTCGGATCTTACAGTCATGAGTTCCTGCCTACAGGTGTCATTAGAAGGGTCTTGTTTATGTGATTTTTCCAGGGTATTGATCCTATCTAGGAGGCCTGTGTGATATGTTCTAGCCTGCTTAGCAATTCTAGCACTGTGTTTAATGAATATTCCACGAATCATGGATTTATGGGCTTCCCACTCTATGATAGGAGAGGAGGACGTATTCATGTTAAGGAAGAAATATTCAGAGAGAGCTCTCTCCACTTCCTCAAGGCTAAGTGGGTTATCCAGGAGTAAGTCATCTAGTCTCCATATTTTGTTAATAACCGGCAGCTCGGGCCATATAATTGAGCAAGTAACAGGGGCATGGTCTGACCAGGTGATATTAACTATATCGCAATGTGTAATGAGAGAAAGGCCGTGGGAGTCAGTCAACACATAGTCGATGCGTGTGTAACAGTTGTGCAGGGCAGAGAAGAAGGAATAGTCCCTAACATTAGGGTTCAAGATTCTCCAAGTGTTGTGTAAGGCATGGTTGTTTAAGGCTAAACTAACCTTTTTAAGAATTGGGCCTGGAACACTGGAAGAACCTTTTGAGGTGTCCATCAGAGGGTCAAGACCCAGGTTAAAGTCTCCAGCTAGAAATACTACTCCCTTTGCATGGTCTAGCAGAATGTTCAAAATGTTTTTAAAAAATTTGTCTTGTGCCTGATTGGGCGCATACACATTTAAAATGGTAAGAGGCTGACCATACAGTGAGCCAACCAGGAGGATATATCGCCCGTTTGGGTCTTTTACAAGGTGTGTGACATTTAAGGGTAATGTTTTATGTATAAGAATTCCCACTCCCCCTCTTTTATCAGGGCCCAAAGCAAAGAGGGATATGGGGAAGTGTCTAGGAGACCAGTGGGGCTCTCGACCCTTTTGGAAGTGAGTTTCCTATAACAGAATGATCTGGCTTTTTAATTTATTCAATTCTCTGAGTGCCATTGAACTCTTGCCCGGGTTTTTGAGCCCCTTTGCATTTATTGAAGTCAGCTTAAGTGTATGATCTTGAAACCTACTATGCGGCATGTTGGAACTCACAAAAAAAAAAAAAAAAAAAAGGGAAAACCAGCAGAAGAGGGGAGTAAGGAAACAAGAGCTGAGAAGAAATTGAGGGAGGTGGGTAGGGATACGAGAAAATAGCTCTGGACTAAGAAGTCAGGTCCAAACCTGGGGGTAGGAAACAAGTTTTTGGGACAAAGTAAGAAAGAGAGCAACAACTCCGAGAGTGGAGTTGGAAACCTTTGGTTTAAAAGGTAACTACACTGGGGAAGTGTCTCTATGGCCGACTAAGTGGAGAGTTTAAAAATAAAGAGTATTAAATAAATGGTGGCATGGGAGTTGGGGGAGGGAAAAGGGCATAGGGGGAGGGGGGAAGGGAGGGAGGAGGGGGGAGTATTCTGGAATACCCAGTATATAATAAGTGAAGCATTTCCTCTGCTTCCTTCCAATTCGGCCGGGATGTCCCCCCCCACGCCCCAGGTGTCATGTGTCCTACCCGACACCACTCACCTCAGGGGGGGAGTGGTTTATGTTGACCTAAAATCATAGGCAGTAGATATATTACCATAGGACAGAGAGACCCACAAGCGCGAGAGCAACACCCCGGCAGGAGGACGGAAATCTTTGGTGCAAAACATATGTGCCCCTCTGTAGTGTAAACAAGAGGCAAGAACAATAAGCAATGGTTAACATAACTAATCAACAAAAAAAACATTTCCATGAAACTCTGACAAGGAAAAGAAACTGAGTGCAATTACTTAACTTAATAACTTATGCAATTCAACATGAAAGAGTTTACTTTGAGTGTTCGTGAGGATGTAGATATATCCCGTGAAGAGAGGTACCTGTATGGAAAATAAGAAAGAGAGAAAGCAGGCATACAAACTATGCATTATATTAATCTATAAAACAGTCAATATCCCCAGGAAGCCAAAGAAGCACTCCTGGGGCAAGGCATATTCATTTAGTCCAGCACAGCCTCCCTATGTGCTGAGGCTTGGGTGAGAGAGAACAAAAAAGGATACATCAGCCTGTGAGAAGTGTGTAGACTTTATCCAACTTTTTGTTCTGCTGTTCCCTTAACTTCTCCTCTCTTCCTTTGCTGAAAGTTCTTTTTCCATTTACTAGATTTTATGCTTTGGAAGTGTGTATATCTTCGAGAAAAAGTTCCTTGAGGGAAGAGTTACAAGGATGCTTGAGGGGAGTCATTTTTGGTTGGAGGAGGCTCCCAAACGAGGTGCATCTTCCTGGTCTGCAGCCCCGGCCAAGGCAGAGTCTCCGCCCTCCCCTACCACTGGTAGGGATAGCTCCTTGTAGAAGAGGTTAAGATCTGTTCCTGGTCTGTATATCGCTGTTTTGTTATTAGCTGAAGCTATCAATGAAACTGGGAAGCCCCATCTATATTGTACTTTATGCAGTTTCAGATTGTTGGTGACATGAGATAGTTCTCTCCTTTTCTGAAGGGTAGTAGGGGAGAGATCAGTGAACAGCTGAATCTCCTCTCCGGCGTGCATGATTGGATGTTTTTCTCTCGCACAGCGGAGGAGGTCCTCTTTGTCCTTATATTTCAGAAACTTAACTATTATATCCCGCGGTGGGGCTTTAGGAGGAGGCTTGGGTCTCAAGGCCCTATGAGCTCTTTTTATTTGGATATCTTTGGCTGATGGGTTGTCTTTAATGACTCTAAAAAGGGCCTGGAGGTATCCCTCAATTGCCGGGGGGAAGATGGTTTCACTAACTCCCCTTACTCTAAGATTGTTGCGGCGCGTCCTGTTTTCCAAATCCTCCAGTTTGTCAGAGAGCGCATGGACTCTGTTATCAAGTTCTTGGACACATGAGGTATTGGTCTGGACTTCGGTCACCAGTGCATTATGTTTTGTTTCTAGGGAAACCACTCTTCTCTCCATGGCTCAAAAATATTTCCGTAGGTCGCCGAAAAGTGTCCTCATTTTGTGCAGAACAACTTTTATGTCGTCTTTAGAAGACAAATGAGAGATATCCTTTTTTGTGAGGAAAGCCTCTACATCAGAGTCCTCCATGTTGGCTTGTGCTGATAAGGATGTCTGTGGGTGTATAGGTCTATCTATGTTTGAGGGGTGCAATTCTTTAGAAACTAAATACAGATTTAAGGTTTTAGAAGAGGGGGTTTTGTCACCTTTAACTTGCCTCTTGCAAGGCATCCCCTGTTCTTCCAGGGTGAGTCCTGTAAATTAAAGAATGAGAGATGTTTTGAAGTGCGAGAGAAAAGTAAGCACCCCTATTCCTGTCAAAATGGTGTGGAGAGGAGGGTGATTCTCTTTTTTAGACCTGTTCTATATTCCCCGGAATAGGGTTTATATTCTTCACAGGGCTCTTCACTGGGGCCTCAAGAGAAGGGTTTAATTGTTGCAAGGTGTACAGACAGGAGTTATTGAGGAGTTAATCTGGTTGTTTAAACTTCTGCACAGGTTCTTCAGTTATGCTAAGCTCTTTTAATCAGAGTGTCCAGCTGCTGTCAGACTGAAGCCCTGCAATGTCGTCTCTCTGTCTAGGGCCTGTGGTGCACTGGTATTTAACTGTGGGTCTCTAGTCAGTATTATAGGGGAAGCACAAAATCTTTATTGAAAAGCCGGGAAGGGAAAAGTGCTATTGCACACAACACAAAAGATGTAAGGGAGGGGATGATCCTCCTCCCCAGGCTGCTGGTATGTATACCAGAGTAGAGTGTGCAAGGATCTCGCGGCTCCTTTATGAAATTGCTTGTGAGGGGGGTTATCAATTGGGCAGCCTGATGTTAACAGGGCCCCAATCCGGTGGAGCAGTGTTAAACTCTCTGCCCAGGCCTTACCGTTGAGCTAACTGTGTCACTCCGTGTGTTTAAATTTTGCTGAGGGAAGGCCCTGCTGCGGCGTCTCCCCACCAAGGACCTGCAGCGCGGCCGTGATTAGCAGTGGTTCCCCAACCCGGCTTCTTGTCTGTTCAGGGTTATGCCACTGCGGTAAGTCACTACTGCCCTTATCTAGGGTTGAGGAGGTATTGGACCACTGCTTAGATAGGGAGAGGAGGGGACTGGACGCTCGCTGTTATGCTTGCCCCCGCAGCGCCTGTCTTTATTGAGAGCTCTCACCTAAGTCGCGGACCTGTGGGTAGCGGTCAAAGAGCAGCTCCGGTTTTGGCCATCCTTGATTTCAGCTTGTTTTCCGGCCTTATAAAGTAACACAAGTGAGCTGCGATCCTCAATGGTGCACCGCACCTGCAGCGGTAGGCCTCAAATCGGATCCTTTAAGAGAGAGTCAGGCAGTCCTATAAAAATGTACCCAGCGGGTACCGGCTGTAGCAGAGATTTATTGGATATCAGTGGAAGGTAGAATTAGGATATTTAGGCCACCATTTAGGCTTTAAGTCGGCATAGGAGACAGGAGCCCTTCTAACTAGCTGCCATCTCCTAGCGTGGCTAGACTCTGCCCCAATGATTTTATTTTTAACCCATTTTTTAACACGATTTTTTAACATTATCTTTCACTGCTCTTAAATGTATAATATAGTAAGAAGAATGGAAGATTCACTATTACATAAAATAAAATTGATCAACATACATATATATATATATATATATATATATATAATATGTCGCAGCTAAGATATATTTCCCATCATACATTGGGAAAACAGGAAAGGGCGAACCAAACATTATTTGGCGCCAAAATCAGTCTAGGAACTACTATATAAGGTTTCAGTAAACAACTCCAGTTAGTCTTGAGAAAGGTCTGCTAAAGACCAGAACGCGTCGACTTACTGGTGAGCACATTTCCTTATACCTTTGAGTATATTTAGCTGTTGCTTTATATATGTTTTCTTCTGTTTTTTTGCAGGTTTTTACTATGATTTTGAATGTTGATGTGTATGTTTTTTTCATTCTTTTTGATTTTTTAAATTTTCACCTCCACACCATTTTTTACACATTTTCGTATTTTTATTCCACATTTGGATTGTTTTTACTACACATTACTGATTAATTGGATTTATTTTTGGGTCTCTCATTTTGGACTATTTTTTTTGGATCATTGTTTGGCTCATTTTTGAGATCACGGCCATTATTATTTGGAATCACTTGATGGAACACTAAGAATCCTTTTTTCAATTTGGGACTTTACACACCACACTGACATTTGTTTTCAATGGATATTATCACTTTGGATTTTTGTTTCTAGAATTCACCCACTTGTGGGTATTTGGACTTATTTCTTACTTTGAACATTGATAGTATTTAATTGATCTGCTTAGATTTGACGTGTAACACTCAATCACACCATTGATTTTAAAGTTTTTATTGTTCACTGCACAAACTGTTTTTTATTGTATACCGATATGCTTTAACCGGTTATAAATTCTCACATGGATCCATGAGCTTTTTAGACGATTGTAAGACAGTAATTTTTTATGCTTAATTTTTTATGTCTAATTTTTTATTTCTGAATTTTATGTTTAATTAAATGACACTGTGGTCCTAACCGATTCAGCTTTTTAGCGCTCTCTTACACACCCCAATTTTTATAATTTTTTTGTTACTCATGGGGTATGCTGATCTAGCTACTTGAAACTCTAACAAAAACAGTTGTAGGTAGAGTGGGCAGAAAATTATACCTGACCAGAATAAACCACAGCACCTGCTCAATACTTGCCCCAAGTAGATCAGAGGGATACCGGTATTCTGAGAGATTAGCTGCAAATCTAGGGCTGTCCAGAGGTTTGGGCCTTCCTCAAATTACACTTAAGTGTGTGCCCTCAGTTAATAGATCAGATTTCAATAGACAATAAGCACAGAGGGTACATACAGTAACAATACAGTGCATTGGAGGGGAGACAAACCATAATAACCCCTGCAAATAAAAGGGTCCCACTATCATACAGGTGGGTGCTATTGCATATCAAACAAAAGGCGAATCACAGCCTATATTACAGACAAAATGTTAGTGAAAGCAGCAGACTAAATAAAGGGCCTGAAGCTTGTAACACACAGCACACATCTACAGAGTGGAGGTAGCGTTCAAGGGGATGCTCCACCTTGCATTCCACCAGTGTTGGAGAATTATTGCTTACAAGCAATGTCTAATAGGAGAATCACAAAAACAGACAAAACAACAAAGCACACAAACCAAACGACTTAAAAGCTGCACCTCACAGGGAAAGTATGTCAGAGCAGGGGTCACCTTCCCAAGCACACACAATGCATGCACAGGAACATCCTCAGGGACCACAAAAACAAACATACTTAACCGGTGAGGATTTAAAAACCATCTCATCTAAAGACGATATAAATGCAGTATTATCAGAAATTAGATCTTTGTTTGGTGATCTGAAAAAAGGTATGACCCAGGTTAACCAAAAAGTCCAAACACAAAATCAAGAATGCCTGAGGACTAATATCAGGGAAAATGCACAGCAGCTGAAAGATCATGACAAGAACATCCAATTCCTGTTGTCCAGGATTGAAGACCTGGACAACAGAAGCAGGAGGAATCATTTAAGGATAAGAGGGGTGCCAGAAACCGTTACAAACATTTCTATTGGCGGATATTTACAGGACCTATTCAGAACATTCAGGTACACCGAATTCCCGGAATATTCTTATAGAAATAGCACAGAGGCCCAAACCTTCGCCTAAGCCCCCCCCCCCCCCCCCCCAGAGACATTATTGTTAAATTCCTTAACTACAAGGACAAAGAAGAAGTTTCTCAGAAAACCAGAGAAGCAAAGAACATGCCACATGCTGGAAGTCCCATACAGATCTTCTCAGATCTTAGCCAAGCTACATTAATAAAGAGAAGATATTTAAAATGTATCACTTTGGAACTTCGGCCACACAAAATCTGAGTTATCCAAATATTATTGCTTTGTCAGAAGCAATTAAGATGCATGTTTAGAAATTGAAAAAGTTATGATTGTACTATGTTAACATTCTTTTTTTAGAGACATGCAGAGATGTAAAGTATTACGTTGAATTTGGTTATTCATTTTTAGTACCCTTTATAATACTGACAACCATTTAGATTCCTATGGGGACCTATTAGATATGAAGAGAGTTGACAGAGAGAAGAACTCTGTTACAATAACACATATCTAAGATAAAATCAGGGATAACTTTAGGCTATAGCCCTGTTAAGATATAAAAAAAAATGTTTAAGTTTCTATATGAGTAAGTAAAAATAGTTACGTGATTAAAGGTATGAAAGAGTTTTGCAGGTTCTTGGGGGGGGGGGAGTTTTTATTCATAGGTATAGTAGGTACCAAGGAGTCCTTAAAAGGTTTTTGCTAAATATATGTATATTGATTTGCAGAGAATGTTAAGTGTGTTGATAATCTTATGTGTCGCATTAAACACCTTTTCACTTAAGAAGCAAATTATGCACTCAGCCTTCAAAATAGCAGAAAGACATAATGATCTTTAATACCATCTGATCAGATCAGGTCACTATGACCCAACCCTAACATAATATTTAAAGCTATATTATCAAGTTAGATGTTAGGTTACTGACCCCGTATTTGTTTATTTCTATTAGGCATAGCCAGGCTTGGTTGTGTCTCATTTTAAAATCACAAAAACTGTAAGAGAGTTTCTATTACACACCATATTTACCAAAGTCAGGATAATAAATAAATCAAGGTAATCAATTGTATAAGACAATACAACACAAAATGTGTAAAAGATGCAATTCTTCATTGAGATTCTCTTGTTAATCTCTTTCTAATTCCTTCCTTATCTTTCTAACTTTTTTCCTTTTCATATTTTTTCTCTCTTCACTTCCCCTTTTTTTTTTCCTTCTCCCCTTCCCACGCAATTCTACGCAATCTACAATGCCGAAACTTAAAACCCATAATCTGACAGTTATGACCCAAACACAAAAGGCCTTAATCTCCCAGAGAAAAGATCTCATGCTACACGGGATATCAATAGACTACACTGTGATATAGTCTACCTACAGGAAACATACTTTAAAAAAGGCAAGGAACCAAGGTGGCACATCCCCAAATTCCCGACAGTTTTTTTCGCCTCCTGTCCCAAAAAAAAAAAAATGGAGTAGGGATACTCATAAAACAAACATCCCCATTTAAATTGATATACAAAGAAAGAGATACAGAAGGACAATACCTGATACTTCTGGGCACCCATCACAATAGGCTGGTTACACTAGTTAATGTTTATTTCCCTAACCAGCACCAATATAAATTCATGAGAAGCGTTAAAAATAAAATACTGGAGGTCCAGAAGGGAGCTCTGATTTTTAGAGGGGAACTTAATCTACCATTAGATCCTCAGCTGGATACTTATAGAGGGTTAGCTTCAGTCTCCAAAAAAATTATTAGACAATGCAACAATAGACTAGAGGAAATGGCAGTACATGATACACGGCGCATTGCACATCCACTTTTTTACTCCCATCCCCACGATATATATTCCAGGATAGATTATAACCTTACTGATCAAGACATGCTAGCTCTTGTAACAAACACGAAAATTCTACCCATGACATGGTCCGATCATGCACCAGTAATATGCTATCTGAGATGGCCATCTGCACCTGAACACCCCTTTATTTGGAGGTACAATGATTTTTTGCTTAACAATATAACAATTAAAACTAAAATTGAAACCACAATTCAAGAATATTTTAGACACAACAATCTAGCTGATACACCATGGTCAATCTTGTGGGAAGCACATAAATGTGTGCTGAGAGGGGAGCTTATTAAACAAAAGGCAGCATTGGCAAAACAAACGAGAGCTAAATACTCCTCATTACCTTCTAGGATAGGTAGTTTATAGAAACAACACAAACAAAATCCAACAGATAGGGATATAAACTTAGAGCTTAAACAGTCAAGAAAGGACATACAAGACTTACACATACAAGAACAGCAAACAATTGCTCTTAAAATGCAACAAAAATATTATGAGTTGGGTATAAACCGGGGGGATTGTTAGCAAGAGCGCTAAAGCGCAAACAGTTAAAACTCATATTCACTCCATTACTAACCAAAACAACGCTACGTGTTATGACAGTCCGGCCATAGCAGAGGTTCTTAGAGCCTATTACCATAGTTTATATAATTTGACATCTCCTAATCAGACAGAGGGTGACACCGGAGGGCAACCAACCCCTCTGGATGTGAAACAGTATTTAGATAAGGTTACACTTCCCAAACTGACAAGTGAGGAGGCGGGGGAGATGAAGGCTCCCATTTCCACTGAGGAGGTTCTGAAGACTATAGAAAGTTTGGCGCCAAGCAAAAGTCGAGGACCTGATGGGTTTGGTACTAAATACTATAAACTTTTCAAACAGATATTAACCCCGCACTTGACTTCTCTCTTCAACTCACTAGAAGACTCATTAGGATTCCCCTCTTCTATGTTAACAGCCAATATCTCTGTCATACCAAAGCCAGGAAAAACAGCTGAGCAGCCCGATAATTTTAGGCCCATATCACTGTTACAATTCAGGGACGCTTACAACCTACACTAACATTCCTATCTCAACTGCTGTCCCCTAAAACCCCATAGCATGTAAGCCTATGAGCCCAGCTGTTTGTAGTTCACCTTCATAAGAGCCAACTACAACAGTGCAACTCTCGGCAGGACCCTTCACCCATTTGATCCCTGTAATCATTTTTATATACCACCCATGTTCATAGCACTGCAGAACCTGTTGGTGCTCTACAAATAGGGTCACATCCGACATCCAGGAAACAAATTACTTTACCCTTAGCGAAGGCAAAACAGGCAGCATAATATATAGAAGAAGACCAAAAGTCCTGTGCGGATTGTGAAAAAAACACTATATCTACCTAAATAAAGTGGAGGGCTAGGAATTCCCAGTTTACTGACATACCAAAAGGCCATAAATCTCCAACACAAAGTTGAGTGGTGTCATCACTCCAAAAATAAAACATGGCTTCAGGTGAGCAGAGCAATTCTCCATACACACAATATAGGTTCTTTGAGCTGGGCCTCATCCAAGAATAGAACTGGGACTATACTTAAATACCCACTGTTACAGGAATTTTTTACAAGATGGGACAAAACACTTGAGGAAAACCCACAAATATCATCAAATCCATCACCACTTACTCAATACATTGAAAACCCAGATATTTTGTTTACAAAAGTGCAACAAATTGACATAGACAAATCAAAGGTTACACATATTGCCTTCCATAAAATTATGACAGATAAAGAAATTAAACAAAGGTCAGAGCTGGAAAGTGTGGGGGTCATCCTACCATGGTACTATCACATGCAACTACAACATTACCTTCACACAAATAAAAAAATTAAACTGCTAACCAGACTTTTAACATTTTTCGAATCCCTCTGCATGTTGGATCAAACACCCAGACATCTGATCTCTATTACATACCGAATGTTAATGTCCCTATAAGGATATGCCTCTTCCCCGTTACACTAAATTCTGGGGTCGGGAACTACCTAATACATTCAGTGATAAGGAATGGGGTGAGATTTTTCTTAAACATCTCAAGGCCTCGGTCTCGGCTAGAGTTCCTCTCAAGGTAGTGCTTGACTCCAGATAAAATCAAGAAGATCTATAAACATACAAATGGGAAGTGCTGGAGAGGGTGTGGGGAGCATAGCTCATTCCTCCACATTTGGTGGGATTGTACAGCAATAAAAAAGTATTGGGAAACAGTAATGGATACCATAGATCCTAAGTTACACATCACCCTAAATAGATCACCTGATCTCCTACTCTTTCATGGACTACCTAGATTAGCAGATAAGCCCAAAAATACCTTCTATTCATTATGCTTAATAGTGCTTAATCCTTGGTTCCTAAACATTGGAAATCAGTCAGTATCCCCTCCCAGGATGATTGGATACAACAAACAGATAGACTTTTATTAATGGAAAAATTTTGCTATATGCACTTTTGGTGATAGGTGACAGGTCTACCATGTTGTGACCCAGTTTGCCAGCACCACACCATCCTCCCCCTTTTTTTTTTTCTCTCTCTCTCTCCTTCTTCTCTAGCTTTCCGACCATGTCCCTTATCTCTTCTTTTTTTTTTTTATCCTTCTCTATAAACTTCTTTTCTGCTTTTGCCACCCTCTGTGAGAAATTATTTAAGACAATCGCTTATAAATGACAATAAAAAAAAAAAAATGAAAAAAGAAATGGATACAGCGAAGTTCTTGTTTTTTCAACAATTGTACAACATTGTATGGGATTTGCTCCCAACTTGAAAATATGTATTGCTACTTTGAACAAAAACTTTTTTCTTGCCCAGAGAGGTCAATGACAAAATGTTCATGATTGTTTAAGTGTACAATGTCAAAACTCTGCTTTACTGTATTGTTATTTAAATTTTAATTAAAGCTTTTGAAAGAAAAACAAAAAAAACCATATATTTGCACTTATTACTTGTAAAGTTGTTTTTAAAATGTATTTACTTATTTATTAAACTATTTATTTATTTATTTATTTATTTATTTATTTATTTATTTTGCAGCTGCTTTCAAGCAAGTTACAGGTGGTCATTATTTTCACCTGGAATTAGTCATTAAATATCAGGAAACTATATTTGTCACACTCTTAAAAAAAATCCTTAATATTTTTATATATTATAGTAATATATGAGGTGTATATGTTTAGCAGCTGGTGTTTTATGGACATCAGTTTTAAGAGACAGGTAATGTTTTCATTCTTTTGTTTAATGGGTGCACTATTTAACCACATAGAGGTTGATTACAATAAATTGTTTAATAATTATCTGTATGTACAAGTGTAAATGACTAATTTTTAATGTCAATGCAAAAAAATTGTCATTTTCATTGTTAATTGACAGCATTTTTATTTCATTATAGTTTTTGTGAACAATAGTCCTATATTTAGCATTCACCAGTCCTGTTTTCCTTATAACAATCAACATTCTTAATATTTATTAGAATGAGACAGCTACAAGGTCTTGATAAACCTCCAGTCAACAATTACCCCAGAAAGTTTAATCTAACATTTGTACATTATTCCTACCATATTGGATGACATTAAAAAGCAAAATCACCAAATAGATACAAACCTCTCTTGTTAAAATCAATTAAAGGGGAATACAGAATAATAAAAAATACACTAATAAAGGGACATGAAACCTCAATTTTTTCTTCCATTATTCAGATAGAGAATACAATTGTATACAACATTCCGATTTTACTTCTATTTTTTAATTGGATTCATTCTTCAGATATCATTTGTTGAAAAAATAGCAATGCACATTGGCTGCCACCAGTCAACATCTACTGAGCCTATTTAGATATGCATTTTAACAAAGGATATCAAGTCAATGAAGCAAATTATATAATAGAAGTACAATGGAAAGTTGTTTAAAATTGCATGTTCTTTCTAAATCATAAAAGAAAAAAATTGGGTTTCATGTTCCTTTAAAAATTAGCTATATGTCTGACCCCTTAAACAATAGATTTACACATTTGTTTATGGTTAACTGCATGCATATCACCTATTATTATCACCACGCACAATTAAAAGGGATTATTCGATATACAGGTCCTTCAAACTTTTATATAATTACGATCCCCCAAACAATTGGGTGAGGTTAATGACCCAGATAATGATGTCATTTTGTTTTCGGGAGTTGATAGTTTTGATCTTATGGGGTATTAATGGCAGAATCATTTTAGGAATTTGATCACTGAACAAACACTCTAACAATACCATCCTATATAATAAAAGGCCAAGTGTGCGAGGACAAACACACTTGGCCTTAGAGTCCCTACCTGATCTGCAGTCCGGGTAAAAGTGGGCATTGCTGGGCGTGAGCAGTTGCGTGGCCAGTCATGGATGGGGCGTGGCTAGATGTGAAGGGGGCGGGGCCGGGGGCCTGTCGTACATACGAGATAGAGGGGAGAGAGATAGAGAGGGGGAGAGATAGAAAGAGGGGGAGAGAACAAAATAGATGGGAAAGAGCTAAATATAGGATAAAAGAGGGGATAGAGCAAGAGAAGGGGGAGAGAGAGCAAAATAGAGAGGGGGAGAGAAAATAAGAGGGGAAGGAGAGAGAGCAAAAAGAGAGGGGAAGAGAGAGAGCAAAAGAAAAGAGGGGGGAGAGAGGGGGGGAGAGAGAGAGGGGGGGGGAGAGAGAGGGGGAGATAAAGAGGGGGAAGAGAGAGAGGGGGGATAGAGAGGGGGGAGATAGAGAGAGGGGGAGAGAGAGGGAAAAGAGAAGGGGAGACAGAGGGGGAGAGAGGGCGAGAGAGAGAGGGGGAGAGAAAGAGGGGGAGAGAGGAGGGGAGAGAAAGATGGGGGAGAGAGAGAGAGAGAGAGAGAGAAAGAAAGGGGGGAGAGGGTGCGAGAGTGGGGGGAGAGGGGAGGAGAGAGGGGGGAAAGAGGGGGGAGAGAGAGAGGGGGAGAGAGAGAGGGGCCAGAGAGATAGGGGGAGAGAGAGGGAGGGAGGGAGAGAGAGAGAGAGAGGGAGAGAGAGGGGGGGAGAGAAAGAGGGGGTGAGAGAGAGAGGTGGGAGAGAGAGGGGGAGAGATAAAGAGGGGGGAGAGAGAGGGGGAGAGAGAGAGGGTGGGAGAGAGGGGGAAGAGAGAGAGGGGGGAGATAAGGAGAGAGTTTTACTTAGTATGGAAAGAGTTTAATTTTTAATCACATTTGTATCTTATTTTTATTTTTTAAGGAGAAATCTCTTCTCAATTTCACTCCTTGTTCAGCTGTTCCTTTTGATGGATATTTACAGCTTTGCTTTTTCAAAGTCAACTAAAAAAAGCACTTGATAAAGATAGCATTTTGGAAATATTTTCAAGTATTCCAAGACTTTTTTGAATAATTCTGTTATATTGCACATGTACAGATGTGTATTGGCATATGTTATTGATTCATTAATTAATAATTAAGAGCCAGAGCACACGTTTACATATTATGTATAGGCTCATGTATATATGTATATGCATTGAGTATATGAAATCCTGTACAGCTAAACAGAATCTGCAGGAAAAGTGAGATTAGGACTCCAAAAGCCAGAAATTGTATGAAACAATCTCTATATATTACATGTGTTTCTAAGATACACTTGCACTGTCATAATTATCATTATTGATACAGGCGTCTTCATAACTTTAAAATGAAATCACGCAATCATGAGTTCAAATGGACCCTGTTGCAATTTGAATCCATCCCCATGTGTAATATTTTAAATGTTTTGTTTTTTGCAATATGTACATGAATTCATTTAAAAGCACCATGTTCTGGTTTGGCATGATCTTCTGCATAACACAAGGAGACTACTGGCTTCTATTATAAGGACTTATGACATCTTCTTATACTGGATTTTAACAGTACTAAAACTGTGCAATGTAAAACTGCTCCAAAGAAGATGTACAAACAAGATGATGTCTTATTAAAACATTAAAAACAACAATATAGTGATTAAGCAAACATGCATAGTATGCCCATCTTGCCTACACACAAATGGCATTCAGATGGTTTAGCAGTGGTGAGGATGGATTTGGATTGCAATAGTTTAATCTCACACAAGTAAATGAGTATTTCCCTTACACATTGAACAAATGGGTTAAAGGAACAGAAACACCCTACAATTTTTTTTTAACAATTTGGATACAACATACACTTTTAAACAACATTCCAATTTACTTATATTATCAAATTTGCCTCATTATCTTGTTATTCATTATCTTGTTAATTGGCAGCTAGCTGAACATATCTAGATAGTCAATCGCAAGAGACAAATGTATGCAGACATCAATCAGCAACTAGCTCCCACTAGTGTAAGATATGTGCATTCCTCTCTTTCAACAAGGGATACCAAGAGAACAAAGCACATTTAAAAATAGAAGTTATTTTAAAAGTGTCTTAAAATGACATGCTCTGTCTGAATTATGCTAGTTTAATTTTGACTTTCCTATCCCTATAATTTAAAAGAACTTTATCGTAACTTTAAGAAGTGTGAAAGGGCTATTGTATAGGTCAGTTTTGTGTGGCTTCCCTGTTTCTATCCTGATAACAAGTACCTAATACACAAAAAGGCCTTTTCAAGAACTTTTGTTTTGTGAAAACTATTTTGTGGACATTCTGCATTGTTATCACTTTAAAAACACGCTGACCAATTTGGCCTGAAAGCAAAAACTCATTTTGGGAGAAAATAGCCAACTGATTGTGAGCAACATTCTCAGTGACCTAATCTTAGAAACTCAACAACTCACAGGGGGTATAGGATTGTATGTGTGGGTTTTAGAGAAGATTTTAAATACGGGCATGTTTGGGAGAGTTACAATTTAGTCTTTGTCAGTTAAATCCTCTATCTACAAAATTATGAAAGTGTTTTCATTTTATTTCCTAATACAATATAGTGATAGGTTTATATGTTAGACTAGTATTATCACTTAGATGTCTTGTGTCTTATGTTATATAAGAGGATCTATTTGTAAACATTATAGCCCCTTCCGTATTCATTCTTGTTTATTCTTAGAGCCTATGTAAACTGCAAAAACAAAGCTGCAATAGAAAATCCTAGCAGCACAAGATTTTATAGCAGCTCTATTTTACTGACAGGCTTGAATTTAGTGCATTGTAGGAAGTGATACTGCGCATTACTAGATGATCTCACTTATCCTCTAACCTGACTGCTCCAGCTCCTCCCATCATCAGCAGAAGTGTTTACTGGAGCGTTTCTGTTCTCTTTCTAGGGGGAACTTAGTTCTCCCTGCAAACATATTGCAGGAACTCCATTCCCATGGTTTCCCGCTCGACTTGACCCCTGCCCCTTCTGCTATACCACCTCTTAATTTATTGACAAATAAGGGTCATATGTGTCTTAAAATGGAAAAGAGATGAGAAAGGGAAGTATTATATATGTAGGGATATCACATTACAAGTATAGTATATGTAGCTAGATCACTTGATGTCCAAATATATTGAGACTATGCCCCTGGTATAGGTTTCTAATGCACTTGAGGGGTTATATAAATATTGAAACTGATTTAACATCTGATGGTACTGTGATGGTACTAATGGTATAATAACTTCCTCTCAAGTTCATATTGAGTCTGCAGTATTCTTCCCTGTAAAGACCATAGTCCTTGTTATTTTTGGTTTGTAGTTCCAGGTATCAAAGCAATGACTTTCCTATGTGGCAATGTGGAAAAGCATTTTATCACAAGGATGCTCCTACCCTCAAATAGATTTTTAGTATTTTTAAATAATATATTGGGTTCTATTTTTCCCTGGATAGTATTGTAGTGGCTTTAGAAGCTATAAGACTTTCTTTTAATAGCCCAAATTGGAATCTCCAAATTAATTTTAAAGGAATTTGGTATTTATTTACTGGATGTAACCCTTAACCTTACCCACATAAGGTAAAAGGGTAAATAAATAGATGAGGATATTGTACAACTTGGAAATAAGCCATGGAACTGCTATGAGATTAAGATCCTGGTTGGGAATGCTAGGAAGAATAATATTAATGTGATAATGGTTGTTGTCTGTACTGTGCCTCTTACTAAAGCCCCAGATTTCTCTTGACTCTGTGCCTCACCACCCTGGGTTCTGGCTGCTCTCAGAGTCTACCCCTAATGTAATCATATAATCTCCAGCAAACAGAAACTGACCTATGTGCCAGGCATAATTTGTGCAAATGGACTATGAAATTAAATCTGAGCATCTGAGGGTGATGGAACTCTAAAGGACAGTAAACTCATTTCAGTTTGTTTCAGAATATTAAAGGAAGGGGATTCTGGGTGTTTTGTTGTTGGTTTATTATGCAGGTCAAATAGACAGAGGGGAGGCTGGGGGAGAGTGAGGTTTCGTGTGTGAGTCGAAGAACTGGTAGGGTGTGATCAGCTATGGCAGAATCGATATATTGTACTCTGCTTTTAATCTGGAACTAAATGTGTTAGCTATCTCCCAGTAGTGCATTGCTGTTCATAGACTTACTCTTCAATTAACAATAACAAGAGATTTATACAAATTTGATAATAGAAGTAAACTGGAAAGTTAATTTAAATTCCATGCTCTAGCTCAGTGATGGATAACATTGAATCACAAAAGATGAACTTTGACTTTACTGACCTTTAAAAATGTGACAAATAATTTTTAATTTACCAATTTATGTTTAAGTAAATATCTATTTTACACATTTTTTTTATAATAGCCAAATTTATTGAAAAATAATGTGAGTCTCATTTAACAATTGTATTCAAAACAATTATATTTAATCAATGGCAATATAATAACATAAATTATTCAACTTCAGATCTTTAAATTAATACTTTTTAATTAAATAAATAACAATAGCAGAATATAATATATAAATAAATATAATTATTTTAAAATCTGTATAAAATGGGCAACATAAAAAAAATTGTTATCATGATAAATAAAACAATATTACTTGTAATAAAATAAAATGTACATACAATATTCTATAAAATATAAATAAATGCATAATAATATTTAACTTTAGGATATAGCCATGTTGGAAGAAGCACACTACTTTATTTCATTGTTATTGCACTGGCAGGTAGCAGGGCAATCTTTCCGAACTGATGCATCAGTTATACACGACCCCTTGAAGTCCTTGCAGTTGCCGTAATAGTCTTGAACTCTGCAGTAATTTGCTAAAACAATAAAGAGGTCAAATTAATTGTTTGTCAACTTTTACTTCTTTGAATTTCATTTTCCAAATAATACAAACAATTGCTATGGAAAAGTTTTACATTTCCCAAAAATATTAATACATTTCAAGGTATTCGCTCATTTTTATACAATGTAACACAGGGAGTGGAAAAAGTCAAAATAAATTCTTTGGAGATTTATGACCCTCCGTATTACAAAATAACTGACAATAGCTACATTATATTGATGCATTCATGAGGATCATGAGAAAATAAAGAAATAGCTCATAAGTAAACCTCTAATATAAATTAACTTACTGCATAGTCCATTGTCACATCCATTAGGACAGGCTCCACAAGGAGATCCAATTTCATAGGGATTGCCCATAGACTTGACATTATTTCCTCTGAAATATTTAAAAATATATATTTAGTAACTCAAGTTGAAGGGACCAAATTGTTTTTGAATAGCTCTAAATTCAATAATAATATTTTAGACTAAGAACAACTTTCCAATTTACTTCTCTTATCAATTTTGCTTCATTCTCTTGGCATCCTTTGTTGAATGAGCAGCAATGCTTCTGTGAGATAGCTGAACAAATTTGTGAACCAATGAAAAGATGAATTTTTGTGCAGCCACCCATCAGCAGCTAGCATTTTTGTGCAGCCACCCATCAGCAGCTAGCTCCCAGTATTTCATTGCTGCTCCTGAGCCTACCAAGGTAGGATTTTCAACTAAGGATACTAAGAAAATGAAGCAAATGTAATAATTCAAGTAAATTGGAAAGTTGTTTAAAACCACAAGATCAGTCTGAAACCTAAAAGAAAAATGTTAGATTTAATGTCCCTTTAAAAATTGTTCAATCAAGATAGCTGAATATCTCAATGTGTTAATTCAATAAAAATTGCAAAGCGCAGCCTTCAGATTAAATTATTAAATGATCTACGTCCTATTGCTTATCCTATTTTTACAATAAGAATGAGCACAATACAATATAACCCATTACACCTGAGTATATTGTTTTATGTTTTTCCTTATCACTGATTTTTCTTTCTGCCTAGAACAAAAGAACCCTTGCTAACCAATCACAGACTAGTACACACATATAGGGCTTAATTTATAATCAGGCAAGTGGACAAGGCTTGCTGTCATGTACCTCATCTGTACAGCCTCACAACTAGAGAGCAACAATATGCTGCCTGCATTTAAAGGGACAGTCTACTGCAAAAATGTTATTGTTTAAAAAAAATAGATAATCCCATTATTACCCATTCCCCAGTTTTGCATAACCAACACTGTTATATTAATACACTTTTTACAGCTGTGATTACAATGTATCTAAGCTTTAGCAGACAGCCTACATTTCTCACTGCAATTTACAGGTTTGCATTTTAGCTAATAAGTGCTGACTTATGTATCTTGCTGTGAAAAGTATATTAATATAACAATGTTGGTTGTGCAAAGCTGGGGAATGGGAAGTAAAGATGTTATATATTTTAACAATAAACATTTAGGAGTAGACTATACCTTTAATAGTTCACATGCCCCTGCATGTGCAATGCCGTCCCCTACTCACACATGAACAATCACGTGCAAGATCGGGCTCTCAATCATTCAGATCAGATCTCATTGGGATGATAGAAATCCAACGTACTTTAGACCACTGACACTTGGGCTTTTGAAATAAGGCTCTATATACGGTTTGTGGACTGAACAGTAACAGCAAACAAAATAGTATCTGGTGGCCATATTACCACTATTTTTTGTATACATGATAGTCTACATTAAATTCATGAATGGTAAGTTCAATTATAATTTAATAAGCAAACTATGTAGGTTTATTCACAATATACTCAATACTTACGATGGACAGTAATGACAAACATAATAATATTGATATTGACTGCTGGGGCATTCTGCAACATAGCATCCAACCTGATATGAACTGTACCACATAACCTGGAAGAAAAACATTTTATTTGTCAAAATTATACTGAAATGTCAACAAATTCTAAGTAAAACGTCTACATCTAATTTTAGCTGTGTCAAATATCCAAACAGAAGAAATGCTTAATAAACATCTTACCTGAGTGTAGTGTCCGATCTCCTGACCATCAATCTTTGCTCCTTTTCCAAATTGAAAATCTACAACTTCACTATAAAATGATTCAATTACATCCTTCCAGGAGGCCTTAAATGAGGATAAGAATAGGTTTTCTCCACAACCAAAATCTAAAATACAAACAGAAGGTTTTTTCTTTTACTATAAACACAAGACAATGCTAACAAAATGTTATTGACAATGAAAGCTCCACTCAGATCTACCTGAGCAATGCCACATACCAATTAACTTTACCCATAAACCGCTGAAGCTCTACACTTTATTGTATGTCTCATTTTTAAATATTCTGATTTAAGCACCTGCGGTATATGTTCTTCATATCTGAAACATTGGTATGCAGTTTTCTTAGCTTCTTAAAGAAACATTAATTACCAGATAATTGCATAATCAACAAATGCGTAATAAAAAAGACTATGCAAAAGCACTTAGTCTGAATTTCAAATGAGTAGTTTTTTCATGAATAAAACAAAGTTAGATCAGTTTTCCTTCCCCTTGCATCATGTGACAGCCATCATCCAATTACAAAATGCATATATGTATATATTGTGAATTCTTGCATATGGTCAGTAAGAGCCAATGGCACAAAAAGTGTGCAAATAAAAAGAAATTAAAGTTTAATTTTGAGTTTAATGATTCTTTATTTTAAAAAAAGAATCATCACACATTCATTGTCTCTATATAAAAGATGTATGATTGGCATAAGTAGAGCTCTATGGACCTCACTGAAATTGTTTAAAGCTTTGTTAATTCTGTCTATCATTTCTATTAAGGAGGCTGAGCTGGGGCTGTTTTTATTCATTGGTTATTAAATAAAAATGAAATAAATAAACAAAATATGTTTAGCCTAAATAGATAAATATAATTAAATATTTTTCTGAAATTGAAAAGAACATAGTTATAGATGGGAATATAATATAATTTTCAAATAATAGTTCATTTTCATTGCAGTTGTTTGCATGAAGGGGGGACATTTACAGTACACAATAAAAAAAGCAATCTATTGTACAACTTAATTAAACAATACTTTTCAATATTATAGAATGCAAAAATTATTTACATTTTTTTTTTTTTAATTCTTGGATTTGTTTTTTTTAAATTTATTTGGGTTTCTTTTTCATCTTTATTGATGGTTACAAGGTTGTGTACTAAGTAAATAAACAGTATTCTTTCATATCCTGGCAGAAGTATATTTACTCACTTGGGATTTGTCTAACTTCAGTTGGACTGTGGTGTTGATTGCACGTTTTTGCCCACCGTTCTGCTGTTTTTGCGGCTTCATTATTCCATATCTAGAAAGTAAAAATGAATTTATGTTTTATACACTGAATAAACAATCACTTTTTCTTTTATATGAATGTATGATTACTTTGAATGAAATAGTCACTTTCTGTGTGTTTACTATAATCTTAAACTCTTGCATACAAAAGAAGAAGATTATAAATGACATATAAGTGATAGCTCTTAAGCCACATTCTTCTGACATACTTACCATTTTTAACATGTTTTTTGCAGGAGGGCTGGCTTTTCTTCTTAAATTATTGTGTGTGTCAACTATGATATTTCTTACTGATGAATTACTAGTGGACAGTGTAGAAAATGGCACATTCACCTGAAAAGAAAATAAATTAAGGAGTACATTCATTGAGCTAAGTCAAGTCTTATTTGATGTTTGAATTAATATTATACTCTAACTGTATCTTAATAACAATGTTTACTGATAAGGATGGGCATCGTTTGTAGTTGCCAAGTACCTGAGTTATATAAACCCATATATAACCTGGAGTCATTACCTCTCTGTAGCAAGTTTAATATTAGACTAAAATAGGAAGAAATAAACCTAAATATAAATATTTATATTTATATTTAGTACTTGGCCTTGAATAATTGACACAGTAAAATATATATTGTCTGCAAATTTTGTAATTTAAACATTAATTTATTCTTCTACCCAGAGTAGCTATAGTGAATACTATAGGATTCGGAAACCTTACACTCCTAAAAGTTAAAAGCTATGTTTTTATATGCAGGAGTTAATTCATATCTGTCTCCTATTGACCAAAGCATAGGAGATAGGTTAATCAACACTTAAAAGGATTTTCAAAGGGTGTGTGCCGAGACTGCAATATCATGCAAATGACAAACAAAACAAAATGTGTATAAAACATATATTATTTATGCGATGAATAATTTCTGATGCATATATAAAAAGGACTTTAACATTCCTTTAACCACTTTACCCATATGAACGTATATATACGCCCTGTAGTACTTTGCCTATCGTACTGCAGGACGTATATATACGCACTAGCTTCAGGAAGCTCCAACACTCTCGGCTGTTAAGTTACAGATGAGAGCTGGAGCTCCTGAAGCTTCAGGCATCTCCCGCATATGGAGCCAGAGCGCGATTGGTGCTCCGCCTCCATATGAGGGCAGATGCCTGATCGTTACAGACGGTGACACTGTGTGTGTCACCTTCTGTAACGATCTTCTGCTGGAGCCAGCGGAGGTGTGGGCAGGAGGTGGGTGGGCAACCCAGCAGGGGAGGTGGGAGGGAGCTGGAAAAAGTGGGTGGGGCCCTATGCTATGTAAAAACTTTACAAGGGAAAGGGAGGAATGGGGTAGCTACACTACAGAAAATGGGGCGTGGGGGCACAATAAAATAAAGATTGTGGGTGAGACACTACACTATAGAAAATTAAAAAAATATTTAAAAAAATAATATTTAAAAAAATGTTTTTTCAGGTACTGGTAGATAGCTGTCAGTACCTAATATGGCTGCAATAGTTAGGGCAGGGGAGGTTTTTGAGGGTTAGGGCAATCCTACACTGCAGAAGAAAAACAAAAAAATGTATATATATAAAAAAAAAGGTTTTATTTTTTTTAATGGCAGACTATCTGCCAGTACATAAGATGGGGGTGACCAGTGGGTGGTGGGGAAGGGAAGAGAGCTATTTGGGAGGGATCAGGTAGGAGGCTACACTAATGCTGATGTTAACCTTTTAAGCTACCTAATTAACCCCTTCACTCCCGGGAATGATAGAAGTGTGGTGCACAGCTGCAATTAGCGGCCTTCTAAGTACCAAAAAGCAATGGCGAAGCCATATATGTCTGCTATTTCTGAACAAAGGGGATCCCAGATAAACTTTTACAAACATTTGTGTCATGATTGCACAAGCAGTATGTAAATAATTTCTGTGAGAAACCCAAAAATTGTCAAAAAAGTATCATTTTTTTTAATTTGATGGCATTTGGCGGTGAAATCTTATCATGAAATATACCAAAATGGGCCTAGATCAATACCTTGGGTTGTCTACTTAACAAATATATATAGATTATATAGGTAAAAAAAAAAAAAAAAAAAACAATGCTCTATTTCTGTTTAAATTGAGTGTTTAGAAAAATGCTAAAAATGCTTTGGTATTTTGGGCAAGTTTTTTTTGGAAGTCCCGGTAGGGAAAGGGTTAAATAGACATTATACTTATAACTGAGGCATTCATTTAAAACAATAGTTAAAATGTTCTCATAGAAGCAACCACAAAAAACTACTATAACTTCTTGTTAAGTTTATTTTAGGCAATTTATGAAAAAAATATAACTGACTTTACTTTTATAAACTCACCATATTTAAGATGTTTTCAGTTGGAATAGAAACTGGTCTTCCAGATGAAGATGTTGAACTGGCAGCACGTCTAAATCTTGTACTGGTATGTTCAACAAGCAAGGATCCTAGTAATGCATCAGCCTTTGAAAGAATTTCATATATTATTTAATTTAAGTGTAACATATCTCCCTATTTTAATGAGATAGCACTCATAGATTGCTCAGAAAGAAAAAGTGTCCTTATTTCTCAGAAGAGTTTAGGTAAAAACAATTTTTCTGATATATTGATATGAAAAACAAAAATAACATTAGATTTTGGAATAGATGTATGTGTTCTAAAATAATATGAAAGTCATAATTAAGTTAAATTAAATAAGGTATTTGAAACTGAATATGGAAATGGATTTGAAATAGAAAAGCTGTGCACAGCAGTATGTAGCATTCTTGGAGGGATGGGTGGCAGTTTATGCTGGATAAAATAAAGATTTATTAAAAGTAATGATTGGTTAAATTATGTGAAAACAAGTTCATAATTATTACTTGACAAGGATGAAAGTTGGACATTAGCAAATAGAATGATAAAACAGATTTCATGACATAACATCCTCATTCAACTATTTCTATAGAACAAATCTTAAATGTTGAATGTAATCTTTGAATATAACACCTCTTATTGATTGCAATATAATTTAACTATAGGTGATATTCACATATTAAGTTTAAACAAATGTTACATTCATTGAAGGGAACATATAATTATTATTAGCATTATTGCTTTCTATTAAAAAAATATGTTCTAGATTAGACCATTTAGAATGAGCAAATGCAGCTAATATAGTTTATTTTTTAACAAAAGCTCATTTCCCTACTGTCAAGGTTACCTCCCTAGAACTACAGGGTAATTATTACTTCCTTTTGGTACACAATTTACATGGACAGAGACAGATGATGACATAATAAGCTATTTAGACACTATTGAGCATTTCTTGTGATACATTACATACCTGTACAGTTGCATTCGGCAGAAAAGTTAAAAGGCAGAGTAGTGCAACCAGCATCATATTTCCTTTAAAAAAGAGATTTTTTAATGTCAACTACTCAGTTAAATTATATTTTTTGATTACATAAAACCCAAAATTTGACATTCATGATATAGTTAGAACATACAATTTTAAACAACTTTCTAGTTTACATCTGTTATAAAATTTGCTTCATTATCTTTGTATCATTTGTTGAAGGAGCAGCAATGCACTACTGGTTTCTAACTGAACACTTGCTGAGCCAATGAGAATTGGTATATATATGCAGCCACCAATCAGCAGCTAGAACCTAGGTTCTTTGCTACTCCTGAGCTTTACTAGTTAAACCTTTCAGCTATGGATAATAAGAGAAAAAAAATAATAGAAGTAAATTGAAAAGTTTTTAAAATTGTTTGCTCTGTCTAAATTATTAATGACTAATTATGACTTTACTGTCCCTTTAAGTACTAATAGTATCTCACACTGCTAAGGACTAGGCTATTATTTATTGGTTGTTCTTTAATTCGGGGTCTTATTGCCAGAAATATCCAGTTATTATAGTTAGAAATACAATTTGCAAAACAACAAGTAATTATATACATTAATAGTACTAATGATATAAACAACAACCTACAGTATAATAGACCATGTATGGCATTTATAATACTGCACTACATAATAGAGTCTATATAGTAAATGAATGTCATCACAATATTTTTTATTAAAATTACTTTCTCTTTGAATGGTTCATTATGAGAAAAATAAAAAATGTGATTGCAAATTATCAAACAAATACCAAATTGATGTGGTGCCTCAACCCCTTATTAGTAGACAATCTGAATTATTATACCTTTTGTATTGCCATACAAACTCTTAGTGATTTGTAATTCCCTTTCATAAAAGGTGTATCTTATTCAATATACTCTATGCTAGAGTTATCACTTCTCTTGTAAATATATTTCTTACCGTTTACTGAGCGAAGGAGCTTAACACTGCAAATGTGGAATCTTCAGACATAATAACAACTGGATAACACCTCTATATATATACAGTATATATGTGTGTGTGTGTGGCTACATTGTGTAGTACTTCCTGTGTTTTTTATTTTTAATGAAATCATCACTGCTGACTGTATTGTATTGCAACACTGTGTATATTCTGCAGTATTGTAATGCATTTCAGGAACTGTATGACTATGGGTGAGACTGTAGCTACAACAAATTTTATTGTGTAAATGTGCCGGATGCACTTACATAGATTCAGTTATTGTAAATCTATTGTTATTCATAGATTCCCTCTGTGACAATTTCCCAAAATGCCTAACTACATTTAAATTGTTTGTTCCTTAAAAATGATTGTAAACTATTGTAAACTTAAACTAGCACATATGAACTCTATGAAGTCTTGTTTGGTTTAATGAATAGAGCCTTTACAAATGAGTGTTCTGAGATAAACTTTTGTAGAACAGAAAAGATGTCAACTAAAATTTTTTTTTTATATAAAAATATTTATTTTTATTTTTTACATTAATATAACATTAACAGATATCAAAATTTAAATCAACAGGAATATTTAGAATTGATATATTTAAGTTTGTTACTAATATATATAAATATTTTTAACTGTATTTTGACATGGGGTTTGAGAGATCAAAATAAGTCAATTTCCTCTTTAAGCTATATGAAATAAGCAGTTAATTGCTCTTGAGACAGCGTTAAAGAAATATACTGTAAAAAAAAATGTTCTTTTTAAAGCATTTTTTTAATAAAAATATTTTCTTTTACTGTTTTTAACTCATGTAAAGTGGTTATGTAATCAAAGCTGTACATCTTTGCCCCTCCACACAATGAGCAAATAAGTATCTGGCATACATCCTCTAACCAATGGCTATATCCTAATGTATAAAAGAACAGGGCTGTTCAACAAGTGCAACTTTGATTGTGTGCAGAGGAGTTAAACACATAGTAAAAATTAATATAAAAATAGAGAATGTTATCTTCACCCTAGAATGCCTCTTTAAATTATGAATTGCTGCATCCATTAGTTTTAGCAGGATCGGTATAAAAATACAACAGTATTACAAACCTGTTGTAATTAATTGGCTATGCTGAATTTATCCTACATTTCTTTTCACCGGCTCAAATCTAGTTAAAAGTCCATTACCTATAACTAAGAAGAACCTGCATGAGATCCTTAACATGAGAAATACAGAGATAGTTATTGGATGACTTAACCCCTGCCACACCAGATACTACCCAGCAATAAACTCTCTACCTCTAACCCTAACCCACCCCCCACTCACTGCAAATTAAAAGTATCCCTAACCTACTAAATTGCATTAATCTTAAAACACTAAAAAAAAAAAATTAACTTTATTTCAGTTCACCTTATCATGTTACACTTGACATTTGGGGGAAAAATTGTATTACAACCAAGTGCAAAAACCTCTTTCAAAATACCACCAATCGTATCCCCCAGACACAATATACCTTATATTTGGTGAGATGGTCTTGGACTGGGTGAAATCATGAAAAAAAGCTAATTGGATGCTGAAGGAAATGCAAAGTAGGGTTTGTTGCATGGGGGCAGCAATATTTTTAATTTGGTGGGCTTTTATAATATTTGTTCTGTAATAGAAGTTAATGAGATGGAGGGATCACTGTTAATGTTTATTTGCTATATGGGGGTCTGGGATGTAGGGCTAGTTAAAGTTAGGGGAAATGATGCACTATTTGCTGATGATCTAAAGGTCCCTGGGCAGGTGAGATTATTGAAAAATGCTGACAACAAACTAGATTCCTATGGGGACCTATTAGATATAAAGAGAGTTGGCAGAGAGAAGAACTCTGTTACAATAACACATATCTAAGATAAAATCAGGGATAACTTTATGCTATAGCCCTGTTAAGATAAAAAAAAAAAGTTTAAGTTTCTATACGAGTAAGTAAAAATAGATATGTGATTAAGGGTATGAAAAAGTTTTGCAGGTTCTTGGGTAGTGGAAGCCAAAAAAAAAAAAGATTTTTTTTATTCATAGATATAGTAGGTACCAAGGAGTCCCTAAAAGGCTTTTGCTAAATATATGTATATTGATTTGCAGAGAATGTTAAGTGTGTTGATAATCTATGTGTCGCATTAAACACCTTTTCACTTAAGAAGCAGATTATGCACTCAGCCTTCAAAATAGCAGAAAGACATAGTGATCTTTAATATCATCTGATCAGATAAGGTCACTATGACCCAACCCTAACATAATATTTAAAGCTATATTAGTAAGTTAGATGTAAGTTTACTGACCCTGTATTTGTTGATTTGTATTAGGCATAGCCAGGCTTAGTTGTGTCTCATTTTGAACTCACAAAAACTGTAAGAGAGTTGCTATTTCACACCATATTTACCAAAGTCAAGATAATAAGTAAATCAAGGTAATCAATTGTATAAGACAATACAATACACAACGTGTAAAAGATGCAATTCTACATTGAAATTCTCTTGTTAATCTCTTTCTAATTCCTTCCTTATCTTAATTTTTTTCCTTTTCATATTCCCACCCTCTTCACTCCCCCCCCCCCCTTTTTTTTCCTTCTCTCCTTCTCACGCAATCCTACAATCTACAATGCCAATACTTAAAACCCATAATCTGACAGTTATGACCCTAAACACAAAAGGCCTTAATCTCCCAGAGAAAACATCTCATGCTATACGGGATATCAATAGACTACACTGTGATATAGTCTACCTACAGGAAACACACTTTTAAAAAGGCAAGGAACCAAGGTGGCACATCCTCAAATTGCCGACAGTTTTTTTCGCCTACGGTCCCACAAAAAAAAATGTAGTAGGGATATAAATAAAACAAACATCCCCATTTAAATTGATACCCGAAGAAAGAGATACAGAAGGACGATACCTGATACTTGTGGGCACCCTTCACAATAGGCCGGTTACACTAAATAATGTTTATTTCCCTAATTAGCACCAACATAAATTAATGAGAAGCGTTACAAATAGAATACTGGAGGTCCAGAAGGGAGCTCTGCTTTTTGGAGGGGACCTTAATCTACCATTAGATCCTCAGCTGGATACTTTTAGAGGGTTAGCTTCAGTCTCCAACAAAATTATCAGACAATGCAACAATAGACTAGAGGAAATGGCAGTACATGATACATGGCACATCGCACATCCAGCTAGAAGGGATTACACTTTTTTCTCCCATCCCCACAATATATATTCCAGGATATATTATATCTTTACTGATCAAGACACGCTAGCTCTTGTAACAAACACAAAAATACTACCCATGACATGGTCCGATTATGCACCAGTAATATGCTATCTTAGATAGCCATCTGCACCTGAACACCCCTTTATATGGAGGTAAGATGATGTTTTGCTTAACAATATACCGATTAAAACTAAAATTGAAACCACACTTTGAGAATATTTTAGGCAATCTAGCTGAGACACCACGGTCAATCTTGTGGGAAGCACATAAATGTGTGCTGAGAGGGGAGCTTATTAAAAAATAGGCAGCATTGGCCAAACAAACAAGAGCTAAATACTCCTCATTACATACTAGGATAGGTAGTTTAGAGAAACAACACAAACAAAATCCAACAGATAAGGATATAAACTTAGAGCTTAAACAATCAAGAAAGGACATACAAGAATTACACATACAAAAACAGCAAAACATTGCTCTTTAAATGCAACAAAAATATTATGAGTTTGGAGATAAACCGGGGAGATTGTTAGCAAGAGCGCTAAAGCGCAAACAGTTAAAATCTCATATTCACTCCATTTCTAATCAAAACAACGCTATGTGTCATGACAGTCCGGCCATAGCAGAGGTTCTTAGAGCCTATTACCATAGTTTATATAATTTGAAATCTCCTGATCAGACAGATGGAGACACTGGGGGACAACCAACCCCTCTGGATGTGAAACAGTATTTAGATAAGATTACACTTCCCAAACTGACAAGGGAGGAGTCAGGGCATATGGAGACTCCCATTTCAACTGAGGAGGTTCTGAAGACTATAGAAAGTCAGGTGCCAGGCAAAAGTCCAGGACCTGATGGGTTTGGTACTAAATACTATAAACCTTTCAAACAGATATTAGCCCCGCACTTGACTTCTCTCTTCAACTCACTAGAAGACTCAGTAGGATCCCCCTATTCTATGTTACCGGCCCATATCTCTGTCATATCAAAACCAGGAAAAACAGCTGATCACACCGATAATTTTAGACCATATCACTGCTTAATGTTGACATAAATATTTTTGCAAAAAATGTGGCAACCAGACTAAACAAATTCCTGCCAAAGTTAATAACGCCAGACCAAGTGGGGTTTGTGCCTGGATGAGAGGCCAGGGACAATACTATAAAAGCCTCCCTATTAGTGAACTACATGCAGAATAACAAAATATTGTTGATTCTGGTGTCAACAGATGCAGAGAAAGCCTTCAACAGGGTCAGCTGGAACTTTTTGAAGGCTGTACTGTCGAAGATGAATTTCGGACAACACTTTATACACAAGGTATTTTCCTTATACACTAAGCCGACAGCACAGGTAAAAACAAATAATATGCTTTTGAACCCTTTCAAAATATCTAATGGAACACGTCAGGGGTGTCCATTATCTCTGCTGCTTTTTGCACTCACCATAGAAGTACTGGTTCAAAAGGTAAGGGAAAATCCCTCGATATCAGGGATTAAGGTGGGAGATCAGGAACATAAATTATTACTATACGCTGATGATGTTCTTCTAACCATGTCCCACCCTTTAATATCACTACCAGAGACACTGAGAGAGTTTGAGGACTATGGCAAAGTATCAAATTTTCATCTCAATCAAAATAAATCTGAGATCCTGAATATAAATCTTCCCCAACTGACATTGTGTGAACTATCCTGTAAAATGCTTGATGCGAATCAAGACAGTATCACTTAAATATTTGGGAGTTTATCTTACCCCTTCTATGGATTCCCTCTTTGAGGCTAATTATAAAAAACTACTGGACACACTTATATGTGATTTATCCTCATGGAGAACCAAACTCATCTCCTGGTTAGGGAGGATTGGGATAGTTAAATGAATATCATTCCCCGTGTGCTATACTGTTTGCAGACTCTTCTGATTTCGCTACCTAGGTTTTATTTACAATGATTAAAGAAAAATATAGAAGAGTTCATATGGAAAAGAATTAGACCATGTATCGCGAAAAAAAACACTATATCTACCTAAAGAAAGGGGAGGGCTAGGAATTCCCAGTTTACTGACATACCAAAAGGCCATAATTCTCCAACGCCAAGTTGAGTGGTGTCATAACTCCAAAAATAAAACATGGGTTCAGGTGGGCAGAGCAATTCTCCATACACACAATATAGGTTCTATGAGCTGGACCATCCAAGAATAGAACTGGGACTATACTTAAATATCCACTGTTACAGGAACTTTTTACAAGATGGGACAAAACAATTGAGGAAAACCCACAAATATCATCAAATCCATCACCATTTACTCCATACATCGAAAACCCAGATGTTTTGTTTACAAAAGTGCAACAAATTGACATAGACAAATCAAAGGTTACACATATTGCCTTCCATAGAATTACGACAGATAAACAAATTAAACAAAAGTCAGAGCTGGAGAGTGTGGGGGTCATCCTACCATGGTACTATCACATGCAACTACAAAATTAACTTCACACAAATAAAAAAAATAAATTGCTAACCAGACTGTTAACATTTTACGAATCCCTCTGCATGTTGGATCAAACACCCAGACATCTGATCTCTATTACATACTAAATGTTAATGTCCCATAAGGATATGCCTCTTCCCAGTTACACTAAATTCTGGGGTCGGGAACTACCTAATACAATCAGTGATAAGGAATGGGGTGAGATTTTTCATAAACATGGCAAGGCCTCGGCTAGAGTACTGGAGTCTAATTACAAGTTCCTCTCAAGGTAATACTTGACTCCAGATAAAAACAAGAAGATCGATAAACATAAAGATGGGAAGTGCTGGAGAAGGTGTGGGAAGCAGGGCTCATTCTTCCACATTTGGTGGGATTGCACAGCAATAAAACAGTATTGAGAAACAGTAATGGATACCATAGATGCTAAGTTAAACATCACCCTAAATAGATCACCTGATCTCCTACTCTTTCATGGACTACCTAGATTAGCAGATAAGCCCCAAAAAATACCTTCTATTCATTATGCTTAACAGTGCTAAATCCTTGGTTCCTAAACATTGGAAATCAGTTAGTATCCCCACCCAGGATGATTGGATACAGCAAACAGATAGACTTTTATTAATGGAAAGATTTCACTATATGCAAGATGACAAAATAGAAACACTTGAGTATATGCTTAACCTCTGGAAAGTAAATACAGACAGTTAGTCAGTAAAAATGGTAATAAAATTAATATTTTGACTATATGACTTTTGGTGATAGGTGACAGGTCTACCATGTTGTGATCCAGTTTGCCAACACCATACCATCCCCCTTTTTATTTTCTCTCTCTCTCCTTCTTCTCTAGCTTTCCGACCATATCCCTTATCTCTTCTTTTTTTTCTTCTTCTCTATAAACTTCTTTTCTGCTTTTGCCACCCTCTGTGTGGAATTATTTAAGACAATCGCTTATAAATGACAATAATAAAAAAAAAAAAAATGGATACAGCGGTCTTGTTTTTTAAACAACTCTACTACATTGTATGGGATTTGCTCCCAATTTATATTAAGCTGCTGTATGTTATATCGGGATTAATCACAGGTTTAAGTTACTTTGTATGTTAATTGTACTAAATGGATTTAAGACCCAGATAGGGAATCTACTTTGAATAAAGACTTTTTTTCTTGCCTAACCAGAGAGGTCAATGACAAAATGTCCATGATTGTTTAAGTGTACAATGTCAAAACTCTGCTTTACTGTATTGTTATTTGAATTTTAAATAAAGCTTTTGAAAAAAACAACAACATATATGTGCACTTATTAAGTTGTTTTTAAAATTGATTTACTTATTTATTAAACTATTTATTTATTTATTTAGCAGCTGCTTTCAAGAAAGTTACAGGTTACCATTATCTTCACCTGGAATGAGTCATTAAATACCAGGAAACTATATTTGTCACACTCTTGAAAAAATTCCTTAATATAAGGAAGCTAAACACTGAAAAGCTCTTAAAGTCTTTGAGAGTCCTTGTTTAGTGTTAAATAATCCAAAAAAATAATTTTATTAAAGCCAATCTTTTCTTTTCTCCCTTTTTGAAATATGATCTATAGCCTGAAAAGAGATATATTTCTCCTGATTCTAATATAGGTGTATATGTTTAGCAGCTGGTATTTTATGGGCATCAGTTTTAAGAGACAGGTAATGTTTTTGTTCTTTTGTTTAATGGGTGCACTATTTAACCAACATAGAGGTTGATAACAATAAATTGTTTAATAATTATCTGTATGTACAGGTGTAAATGACTCATTTTTAATGTCAATGCAAAAAAAAATGTGATTTTCATTGTTAATTAACAGCATTTTTTTTCATTATAGTTTTTGTGAACAATAGTCCTATATTTAGCATTCACCAGTCCTGTTTTCCTTATAACAATCAAAAGTCTTAATATTTATTAGAATGAGACAGCTACAAGGTCTTGATAAACCTCCAGTCAACAATTACCCCAGAAAGTTTAATGTAACATTTGTACATTATTCCTACCATATTGGATGACATTAAAAAGCAAAATCACCAAATAGATACAAACCTCTCCTGTTAAATCAATTAAAGGGGAATACAGAATAATAAAAAATACACTAATAAAGGGACACGAAACCTCAATTTTTTCTTCCATTATTCAGATAGAGAATACAATTATATACAACATTCCGATTTTACTTCTTTTTTTTAATTTGATTCATTCTTTAGATATCATTTGTTTAAAAAATAGCAATGCACATTGGCTGCCACCAGTCAGCATCGACTGAGCCTATTTAGATATGCGTTTTAACAAAGGATATCAAGTCAATGAAGCAAATTAGATAATAGAGGTACATTGGAAAGTTGTTTAAAATTGCATGTTCTTTCTAAATCATGAAACAAAAAAATTGGGTTTCATGTCCCTTTAAGCACCTTACCTCTTTAAAAATTAGCTATATGTCTAACCCAACAAACACACAAGCCACCTATACTTAAAATACGTCTATTCTAATCCATAAAACAATAGATGTACACATTTGTTTATGGTTTTGGAACATAACAGGTTAACTGTGTGCATATCACCTATTACCATCACTACACACAATTAAAAGGGATTATTCGATATACAGGTCCTTCAAACTTGTATATAATTACAATCCCCCAAACAATTGGGTGAGGTTAATGACCCAGATAATTATGTCATTTTGTTTTCGGGAGTTAATAGTTTTGATCTTATGGGGTATTAATGGCAGAATCATTTTAGGAATTTGATCACTGAACAAACACTCTAACAATACCATTATGTAATAATTATCTACTGAAAATAACAGAAAGAAGTGATCAACCCCAATTTTAGGAAAAGGTTATAAAATATGATATATTGATTTTGTAAAAATACTAGTGAACAAGAAATATATAACTACAGTACATTTACTATGTTTTACTTAGTATGGGAAGTGTTTACTTTGTAATAAGCAACATAAGTTCATTAAAATCACAACTCTTCAAAACTTTCCCTTTCTTAATAACATTTCCTGTTAGAATTGGTCATTTCTCTGCTTGTAAAATGTCATTTTTAATATACTGCAGGGTTTTTTCTTATAAGCTCTCTCTTTTAATCAAGTCATTGGAATGGTTAAAATTCCAATAAGTGGTTATGCAATATTAAGAATTAACCTTTTGTTATGACACTCCTTAAGTACTTACGGTATCATGAGTCAGGTTTAATAATTGTGTTGCTAGATAGGTTTTAGGTGAACTTCAGCTCTGATGTTTTGTATATGAGAAATCAGAGTATAATGTGTTAAATCTATAAATATAAAGTTCCCAAACATGACTCATCCCAAGCCATTAAAATATTAGTATTAGCAAGGACTAATTGCATCTTTATATCTATTCCACTATTCTTGATACAGAAATAATTGAGACAATAATTTTATGTCACCAAAAAAAGTATATTGTGTCAAAAGCTAAATTAACAAATCAATCAGAAAGTCATGTATAGTTAGTGATGTAACAGAGCATATAATTCCTTTAATAACAATTTGTGAGGGATACTGGAATATAGAAACTCTACGTCACCTGTAATCCACATTTCGGTAACATTACATTTAACATCTCTAACTGTCACAGATGGTCTTAATGCCAATTGTTGCAATAAAGAATCAACCCTTTCTCCAAGGTCTTCTTGGTTTTTGTTTTCTGACTGAAAAGGCCACACTTCTGTCTTCTTGATAAAAGCCTTATTTTCACATGGGGCCAAAATCGATTTTCAAGAGACTCTTCAACACCTTTTCAAGACCAGTTTTGCCCTTTCAAAGTCAACACCTGAAAGAACCTGTTGAACATGTTTTTTTGGACATCTTTGCAAGTATTCTAAAATTATTTAAAATCACTCTTTTACATTGCACTTTTACAAGACACTCTGAAATGGCCACAGAACACATTTTAGAAATGTATTAGCAGATATGGCATTGATTCATTAAAGCTTTATTCATTGCTATTGTATAATATGTAAGCAGCAGCCAAAGCATACATTTACATATGTATAACTTATTTACATATGTATTTGTATTACGTGTATATTTACAGCCAAAGATAATTTTACAGGGAACTTAAAGGGACACTGAACCCAAAGTTTTTCTTTCGTGATTCAGATAGAGCATGCAATTTTAAGCAACTTTCTAATTTACTCCTATTATCATTTTTTCTTCGTTCTCTTGCTATCTTTATTTGAAAAATGAAGTCATCTAAGCTTTTTTTGGGGTTCAGTACTCTAAACAGCACTTTTTATTGGTGGATGAATTTATCCACCAATCAGCAAGGACAACCTAGTTTGTTCACCAAAAATGGGCCGGCATCTAAACATACATTCTTGCATTCAAATAAAGATACCAAGAGAATGAAGAATATTTGATAACAGGAGTAAGTTAGAAAGTTGCTTAAAATTTCATGCTCTATCTGAATCATGAAAGACATTTTTTGGGTTCAGTGTCCCTTTAAGATCTGGACTCCAAAAGCTAAAAATTGTATGGAACAATGTCGTAAATATCATTATTGATACAATTGTTTTAATAACTTTAAAATGCAATCACGCAATCATGATTTCTAAAATAACCCTGTTGCAATTTGTATCCATCCCCCATGTGTAATGATTTTAAAGTATTGTTTTTAACAAATTTTACATGAATTGATTTAAAAGCACAATTTTCTGGTTTGGTATTATCTGCTGCTTTAAACAAGGAGACTATATGCTTCTATGACAAGGACTTACAACATCTTATTATGCTAGACTTTAACAGTACTGAAACTGTAAAGTGAGAAACTGCTCCATTGCAATATTGTAAATACAAAGAAAAAATAAAAACAAGATTGTGTCATATTAAAATATTAAAAATGACAATATAGTGATTAAGCAAAGATGCCTAGTAGGCCCATCTTGCCTACACACAAATAACATTCAGATGGTTTAGCAGTGGTGAGGATGGATTTGTTTTCCAATAAATTAATCTTACACATTTAAATTAGTATTTCCCTTACACACTGAACAAAGGGGTTAAAGGACAGGAAACCCTAAAATTTTCTTTAATGATTTGGATAGGACAAAAAATTTTAAACAACTTTCCAATTTACTTCTATTATCCAATTTGCTTCATTATCTTGTTATCCTTTGCTTAAGGAACAGCATTGTACTATTGGTAACTAGCTGAGCATATCTAGTTAGCCAATCACAAGAGACAAATGTGTGCAGGCAGCAATCAGCAACTAGCTCCCACTAGTGTAGGATATGTGCATATTCTTTTTCAACAAGCGATACCAAGCGAAAAAAGCACATTTGAAAATAGAAGTAAATGTAAAAGTGTCTTAAAATGACATGCTCGGGGGCGGAGTCTGGCCGCACTGGATAATGGCAGCTTGTTAGAGAAGCTCCCGGGCCCCTATTCCCTAGTTGAGCAGCTATAGATAGTATGAGGGGGGCAAAAGATATATAATTAATAAGGGGACAGAAAGGACCATATAGGGGCTGGTACCCCGCACAGAAACAAACAGTGAGTTGCGGCAGATGTGGTGGAGACACCCAGCGATCAGCGGCCTGACCTTGCAGCGCAACAACTGCGCATCAGAGAGCGGTGAGCAACGACGAAGGCCCTATACCACCAACAAATAAGTACTGACTGGGCACCGCACGTAACACACCTCTGGAGGGGCCAGGCCCGCCAGACTTCCCTCAGACTAACAACGCAAAAAGGGGGTAAGATGTGCACCGGGCCGCATTGCGGCTAGACTAACAGAGAATCCCCAAACCACATCCACCCTGGGCAGTGCAGTAAATTGACAAAAGTCCATACCTCATACAAACTTGGTGCACCCTGCTCATGACTGTGACCCCTTACAGAGTAACCCAATAGGGCACACAGCATTAACAGCTAACAGAACCATGTAATAGAAAAAGCCCTGAGTAAAAAGGAGCAGTTACTGATATATCCCTAATGCAGGCCATGTGGAAGCACGATCCGATTTCCAAAAACCTCCTGTTAGCACATAGCACGCCACCAGATTGCAGTGAGCAAAAGGGTAGAGACCGCTTTTCTTTAGGTAACAGGAGACATCTCTGACCTGATATCTGTACACCAGGTGGCCCCAGGCAAACACTAATTAGCAGCATCTGCCTTTAAAACACAGCACAGGACTTTGAGAAACACACCTCAGACACAGGGGGCCAACTGGTGTGCAGGCTATACCTGAGCAATTTCACCTACAGGCGACAATATTTAGCCCTAACATATTGGTTATGCCAGCTAAAAAGCAAATTAAGACAGATACCCCTGCCAGAGCAAAAAAAATAAACCAATATCTGAAGCCGCTTGAAAACATAACAACCCAGGCCATAGACACTGCTGAAATGGCTCTTAAACATACACAAACTCCAGACATGCAGACCGCAGGCAACCCCTGCGAGATCACCAAAGCAGACTTGCAACTCCTAGCTACTAAAGACGACATTAAGGCAGCTATGTCGGACATGAAAGAAATGTTTAATGAAATGAAGAAGGACATAAAAAAAGTGGAGCGTAAACTATCAACCTTGGAAGAAGGACATAACATTGCAACACAGGACATCCAACATCTGTCCCAGCTCTCATACGACCAAGAGGAGGTTATACACAACCTCATGGAAAAAGTAGAGGACCTGGACAATAGAGGGCGCCGCAACAACCTGAGGATAAGAGGAGTCTCCGAAAGTATACATCCCCCTGCTATACCGGGGTATCTACAGGACCTCTTCAGAACAGTAAAGGGAACAAACTCAGCCCCAGATGTCACTATTGAGCGTGCCCACAGAGCATTGAGAGCCAAACCCCTGACAAAGGCCCCTCCGAGAGATATCATTGTGAAACTTCTCAACTACGCAGAAAAAGAAGAGATATTAAGGCACTTCCGCCAGAAAAACCAGATCACACACGCGGGCATAAGTATCCAAATATTTACGGACCTTAGCCCAGCCACTCTACAAAAGCGCAGAGACCTGCAATTCGTGACAACCGTCTTGAGAGCACAAAAGATTCCCTATAGATGGGGGTTTCCAGTAAGCATACTGTCCACAAAAGGGGAAAAGTCAGCATCCCTACGCACCCTAGAAGATATACCTGCATTCTGTGAAACATTACAAATAAAGATCCCGACACCAACAGACTTACCACATTCACAAAGAATCAGAAGACCTTCTACAATAACCTCTAAGGACAGCATTGGACAACCTGTACCCAATCCTCCAGAACCTCAAGATATGGCTTCATAATAACTCTGACTTTTTGATTCTTTTTTACTATCATCACCCAAGTACTTTAACTATGAGGACTCTATCCTGCTATATCTAGAATAATATTGAAAGTATCCATGTCTTCAGGACAGATGAGTATAGAAACCATGGTTATATATACGTTAATGCTGTTATTAATGTTAATGGTCTACCCATATGGAACTTAGTAGGGTTATAGTAGCAAATGAAGATAGACCTTGGGAAAATACTGAACATATACATGCCTTTGAGGCTGTTGTGTACAGAAATTATAGCTATGCATAAGCCATCCCTGTCTAGTATTGTTATCATAATATATACATAGCACTTAGAAAAGTGGTGGTTGAGGTTGGAGATAGGCCCAGATTAACCGAGGGCGCAATCACCCCTACTAGACATCGCCCACAATATACGTAGTAGAATCTCAACATTAATGTTGCCATTGGGTAGAATATGCTTGTCATTCATAGCTATGTATAAGTTATTACTGTTTACTATGACTAGTTTGTTGTAAGTTAAACACTACAACAAACTAGTCATATTAAACAGTAATAACTTATACATAGCTATGAATGACAAGCATATTCTACCCAATGGCAACATTAATGTTGAGATTCTACTACGTACATTGTGGGCGATGTCTAGTAGGGGTGATTGCGCCCTCGGTTAATCTGGGCCTATCTCCAACCTCAACCACCACTTTTCTAAGTGCTATGTATATATTATGATAACAATACTAGACAGGGATGGCTTATGCATAGCTATAATTTCTGTACACAACAGTCTCGAAGGCATGTATACGTTCAGTATTTTCCCAAGGTCTATCTTCATTTGCTACTATAACCCTACTAAGTTCCATATGGGTAGACCATTAACATTAATAACAGCATTAACGTATATATAACCATGGTTTCTATACTCATCTGTCCTGAAGACATGGATACTTTCAATATTATTCTAGATATAGCAGGATAGAGTCCTCATAGTTAAAGTACTTGGGTGATAATAGTAAAAAAGAATCAAAAAGTCAGAGTTATTATGAAGCCATATCTTGAGGTTCTGGAGGATTGGGTACAGGTTGTCCAATGCTGTCCTTAGAAGTTATTGTAGAAGGTCTTCTGATTCTTTGTGAATGTGGTAAGTCTGTTGGTGTCGGGATCTTTATTTGTAATGTTTCACAGAATGCAGGTATATCTTCTAAGGTGCGTAGGGATGCTGACTTTTCCCCTTTTGTGGCCAGTATGCTTACTGGAAACCCCCATCTATAGGAAATCTTTTGTGCTCTCAAGACGGTTGTCACGAATTGCAGGTCTCTGCGCTTTTGTAGAGTGGGGCTAAGGTACGTAAATATTTGGATACTTATGCCCGCGTGTGTGATCTGGTTTTTCTGGCGGGAGTGCCTTAATATCTCTTCTTTTTCTGCGTAGTTGAGAAGTTTCACAATGATATCTCTCGGAGGGGCCTTTGTCGGGGGTTTGGCTCTCAATGCTCTGTGGGCACGCTCAATAGTGACATCTGGGGCTGAGTTTGTTCCCTTTACTGCTCTGAAGAGGTCCTGTAGATACCTCGGTATAGCAGGGGGATGTATACTTTCGGAGACTCCTCTTATCCTCAGGTTGTTGCGGCGCCCTCTATTGTCCAGGTCCTCTACTTTTTCCATGAGGTTGTGTATAACCTCCTCTTGGTTGTATGAGAGCTGGGACAGATGTTGGATGTCCTGTGTTGCAATGTTATGTCCTTCTTCCAAGGTTGATAGTTTACGCTCCACTTTTTTAATGTCCTTCTTCATTTCATTAAACATTTCTTTCATGTCCGACATAGCTGCCTTAATGTCGTCTTAGAAAATGTTTGGTTTAGATGAGAAGCATTGTGGTCTGTGGTTGTATACTGTTAAATGTTTGCCTGTCACCTTTGCCCCAACATAAACACAGACCCCTACTGAACTTCACACTGGACTATATATACCACCCCCCCTCACACCAAAACCTCATTTAACTACACAAAATGCGTAATTTTCTATCAACGCATATTTCTGCTGCCACTAGGGAAGGGGGCCCCTTCCCCCTACTTAGTACATTTGAGTTGTAGACGACTTGACCTACTGACTAGGCCGATGCAAATTAGCTTATCTTCCCCCGGAATACCCAACCCGACACAGATCATAACTTTTCCTCTCCCCCTCCCTCGATCACTTCCCCCTTTTCCCCCTCAGACCCAGAGGTCAACCACGCACACACGTCTGACCGATAGCTACTGGTAGAAACCCGAACAGTGGGTGGCAGAAGGGAAACGCCGAAGGTGAAACCTCAGATCCCAACTCACCTACAACAAAGCCTAATACCCAAAGATGACTTCATCACATAAAGCAAACACAGCACACAAGGTGAACATTATATCAGTTAATGTCAAGGGATTCAATGTCCCACAAAAGAGATCCATCATAACTCATGACCTAAACAGATTAAAGGGGGACATTGTACTAATACAGGAGACACACTTCAAAAGAGGGTGTGAGCCAAAATGGTTCAACCGCTCATACCCCACCGCATACTTCTCATCAGGGCCAGCGAAGAAGTGCGGAGTAGGAATACTCATCATACAAAATACCCCATTAAAAATCACAAATGTAGAAAAAGATACAGAGGGCAGGATGCTGATCTTGTCTGGCCTGCTACACGGCAGGCCAATCACTATCATAAACGTATATTTCCCTAACAAAGCTCAAGCAACCTTCATGCGCGCACTCTCGGCGAAAGTTCTGGACAACATGAAAGGGGTGACATTCATGGGTGAGGACTTAAATGTCCCACTTCATCCTGTGGTTGACACGTCGGGAGGCAAATCAAGCATACCCAAAAGAGATATTAATCACATAAATAATCAGATAAACACCCTGGCCTTATAGGACATATTGCGCACATTCCATCCCTCAGTTAGAGACTATACCTTTTTCTCTAACCCACATGGAGTTTACTCACGGCTAGACTATATCTTCACTGACTCTCTAGGCCTCACACTTGTCAGACACACCTCTATACAACCCACCACATGGTCAGACCATGCACCCGTGATGTGCCATATAGAATGGCTGGACTCCCCGACCACCCCATACATATGGAGATTAGATGACGGTATGCTGGACCTCCCACTGATACAATCAGATGTAGAGAAAAGGATGGTGGAATACTTTCAGATGAACGACACACCAGATGTGACTTGGACCAATATTTGGGAGGCACACAAATGTGTAATCAGAGGAGTACTAATGAAACATAAGGCCACATCATTCAAACAACACAGAGCTAGACATGACACTCTCTTACGAGACCTCAGACACCTAGAACAAGAGCACAAAAAAATACCCAAAATATCGACCTCAGAGCCTGCCTGAATCAGACCAGGACTGAGTTTAACACATTCCTTCAACACGAACAGCAAAAGAGGGCGCTAAGGCTACAGCAAAAATACTACGAGCAAGGAGATAAGGCAGGGAAAATGTTAGCCAGAGCACTGAAACGCAGACAATTAAAAACGCACGTACATCACATTAGAAATAAAACTAACCAGATCAAACATGATAGCACTTCAATAGCAGAGGTCTTTCGCTCATACTTTGCGTCCTTATACAACCTGGATGCTGCTACCACAAGCAGCAACCCACCTACCCCAAAGGAACGTGCAATAGCCAAATACCTAGAGGGAATAGACCTACCTAAACTAGACGATAACCAGGCAGAAAAACTGGACTCCCCATTTAGTGTCAAAGAAATCCTAAAAGCCATTAAATCCATCCCATCTGGGAAAAGCCCAGGCCCAGATGGCTTTGGGGCAAAGTACTACAAAAAATTTGCTTGTGTACTCGCCCTGAAGCTATTGCTCCTTTTCAATTCAATTAACCACACGGGCGGCTTCCCAGCATCAATGCTGGATGCCCATATAGTTATGATCCCAAAACCAGGTAAATCTCCTGACACCCCAGAAAATTTCCGGCCCATTTCCCTCCTGAACACAGACATTAAGATATTCGTCAAGGTATTAGCGAACAGATTAAACCCCCTTCTTGGGCATTTAATTTCACCAGACCAAGTAGGTTTTATACCTGAACGGGAAGCGAGGGACAACACTATTAAAGTGTTACAATTGGCGGACCTAGCACGCAACACTGGCCAAGACCTAGTCCTCATATCTACAGATTCCGAGAAGGCCTTCGACAGGGTGGACTGGGACTTTCTCAGGGCCACCCTGGGAAGTATGAACTTCAGCAATGGTTTTGTTAAAAGTGTGCTTTCCCTGTACGCCGGACCAACAGCGAGGATCAGAACTAATTCAGTTCTATCAGAACTCTTCAACATTCAAAACGGGACTAGACAGGGTTGTCCCCTGTCACCACTCCTATTCGCTGTATCCATCGAGGTACTAGCGTGCAAGATCAGATCACAAAGGGAAATAAAGGGCGTCCTCTCTAAAGAAAAAGAATACAAATTAGCGATGTACGCGGACGATATCTTACTTACACTAACTGAAATAGACAAATCCCTGCCACCTCTCCTAGAAACATTTGAAGACTATGGACGGGTCTCAAACTTCCATTTAAATTTAAACAAATCCGAATTACTCAATATAAACACCCCCGCCCCAAATATAGCAAACCTTAAGCTTATCAGCCCAATAAAGATTCAAAATACCCAGATAAAGTACCTTGGCATACAAATTACACAGCACTTTAATGATCTCTTTAAAAGCAATTACATCCCTTTATTAAAAGAAATCACAAATGACCTCTCTAGATGGAAAAATAAAACACTGTCCTGGATAGGTAGGATACACACTGTAAAGATGAACATTCTCCCGCGCATTCTCTATATACTACAAGCGCTACCCATCCCTTTACCAAAAGACTACTTAAGCCAACTGCAGGGTAATATCGAAAAATTCATATGGGGGGGAATTAGACTCAGGGTCCCTAGGAGAACTCTATACCTAGCCAGGGAGAGGGGTGGTCTGGGCCTACCAAACTTAGACCGGTACAGACTAGCAATCCGACTGCAGAGGGTGGTGGAGTGGAGCCACAATTCCAGTACTAGGCAGTGGATTGAGTTGGATAGAGGCATACTACAAACAGAAAATGTGGGAGGGCTGGCTTGGTTACAGACAAAACACAGACCTGAGACCATCGGCAACTATCCTCTATTAGAAGAAGTGTTTCAAAAGTGGGTTGCACTGATACATACTAGCACATCTATAACAACCAGACCAGCACCACTGACCCCACTCATGGGAAACCCTGACTTGCCTTTTATGAAAAAGCTTGGTGCCACCACTGTGACCCCGACTCAACTAAAAGACCGATCTGTCAGTACAGTTGTGAAGGGGGGAAAGATGCTAACCTTGATGGAACTGGGAGGGATAATTTGTGACACTCCGTAGGGGTGGTACATACACGCACAACTCTCACACTATATAAACTCCCATAACTCACAAAAAACCTTAAAAGACAATACACACGCTTTGAAAACCTATGCGCCTCTGCCCTACCCCCCGCCATCTCATATCAACGCTATATGGGATGCTGATGGACACTGAGGGCGAGCAATTGCCTACATATTGTCACAAGTGGGCCAGAGATCTAAACCTAGTCATCATGCACACAGATTGGATGCGAATCTTTCGCAACCATAAAAAAGCCTCTGTATCAGCCAAAATCCAAGAAACAAACTATAAATACATGTCTAGGTGGTATCTTACCCCTGCAAGACTGCAAAAGATATACCATCTGACCAACAATAGGTGCTGGAGGGGCTGTGGCATGCTTGCAGACATGCACCATGTGTGGTGGGGCTGTGAGAAACTGGAAGCCTTCTGGAAAAACGTAATAGGTCATATCAACAAAACGTTAGACACGAACATCATCAAAGAACCTGGCCTGTTGCTGTTCCATGGCCTACCAAACCTTAAAGATGACACTAAGCAAAACCTACTATACATAATGCTTAACAGCGCCAAATCACTGATACCACAAAGATGGAAATCCACAGAAATCCCAGACCTCACATCATGGAAACAGCAAGTGGACAATTTGCTCCTTATGGAGCGATACCACTTTCTCGGATTAGGTAAGCTAGAGACGCATGAATACATGCTAATGCGCTGGAACGCACATAGAGACACCTGAAGTGTTTGCTGACTAAATTAGACAAGGGGATACTGACAAGGAAGCCCATTGATTTCGGAGAGACATAAGACAATCCAAGTACTTGACCAACTACTTCAGCCCCCCAGCTATACCCTTACAATACCACTCCACACAGACGACCCTCCCCCTTCCTCTCCCCCTCCAACCACTCCCAATACTCACACTACAACTTGCCTAACACAAGTGTTTAAAGTATTTGATTAGAAGCATTTGACCAGAAATGTTAATGTTTGTTAGGACAACTTAAGATTTGTTAGACATTCTATATATATGAAGATCATAGACTCTGCTCCACTAACATCTCACCAAACAATACTGTCATGAACTTTCTAATAGCCCAAAAGCGGCTAGCGATCTCCTATATGATGTTAGCAGAGATCACGCCTTGAAACCACCTCAGAGCCATTATAAGTCTTGGCTTGTTATATTTAAGTTTTACAAGAGCCTCAAAGAATTATTGTTCATTCTCTAAAACTATCTGTATTTAAAAATATATTAGGCTCATACTGTAACCAGAGACAAGTTTGTACTTTGATTATTATGACAATAAAGCTCTTTGAAATAGGAAAAAAAAATGACATGCTCTATCTGAATTATGCACATTTCATTTTGAGTTTCCTATCCAAATAATTCAAAATAATTTTATTGTACCCTTGAGAAGTGTGAAAGGGCTATTGTATACGTCAGTTTTGAGTGGCTTCACAGTTTCTATCCTGATAACAAGTACCTAATACACAAAAAGGCCTTTCATGAACTCTTCTAGTGAAAACACTTTTGCAGACATGTTGCATTGTTATCACTCAAAAACTAATTTTGACCGGGGTGGAGCCAGTCACCAGACAAGTCGGACGCACACAGCATAAGCTCCAGGTCCTAGCATTGATTTTAGGGGTAATTAGTAGCCTATATGTTCTTCAGAAGCCCTGCTGAAGACCCCAATAAGAACTCTTCCGTACCAGCGTTACAGATTACGACTAAGAGCCTGAGCGGTAAACCTATTGTAAACTAAGATTTCTGAGATGGCCAGATTGGTAGATTGGGAGAAGAAAGTCCTATGCATTCTTGAGACTTCCTTTCACAACTGGAATTGAAGTTGATCAAAGTGCTAACAGAGCTGAAACCTAGCTGCATGCCAACTACATGGAATGCACAGGAGTAAGGAGTTCAGAGGGACTTTATGTTAGCTGAGACCACTGACATTCACACAACCATATTTGAATACCGGCCCTATCCTGCAGAGGAGCGCAAGCAGATAGTTACACAGAGATCACAGATGGTGAGGCACCAGGTATTTACCTTTTTTCATGCCCTTGGAAGCTCTCAGCCATCTGATCGCAGTGGAGGTGATTTAGTGATATCGAGGCTTGAATTACAGGGAGGTTCGCTGCAGCGAGATAGCCCTAGGCCTAGTTGCAGCTAAGATTATGCAGTTACTCACACTGAAGACAAACTGGAGAGTCTGCCCTGAGGTTACTGAGTGGCTTGACTTTCACCTTAAGGGCTCTACCTCTTCCATCATATCTCCCGCTCCTAATACAAATCAAAGAGGAATAGGCTAACTGTTTCCAGCATAACCGGACCTTACTTCCACACTCTGCTGGTAGAAAGGTGTGCAAATTGAACCGCTGATCTCATCTTACCTTCCAATACCCTAAACAGTATGAAGGCTATTAGTCGGATCCAAAAGGTGTTCTTTCAAGTTGGTGTTAGACTAATTATATGATACTTTTTTTTTTTATATAGTTCAATACAGTTGACTCATGGTTACCTATTAGTTAATACTGGGTGGCGTTTACAGTAGTTTTTAGATGTTGTTTACTTTAATAGTGACTAAGGCACACAATTCAGACAGACGGACCTCTCCTATCATTATGATTTAAACCATTTTATATGTAACATATAGCTGCATATACCTCTTATATGTTCCTATTTCTTCAAAGTACCTAAATTAGCACTGTGTGTTTTGCTTTAAAGTGCTTAGGGGAAGCAGTATGCCTACTGATGGACAGTGTGTTGAGAGGATGTTTTCTAGTTGGAGTTTGCTAATATAATTTTGGTTTGGAAGGTATTAATATGCAATGTAAACTTCAGCCATTATTTTGGGTCTCAATGAGATTGTGATATCGAAACCCTTGACTTTCACATTTTATTATAGGTTTGTCACCATGCTGTCAGCAGCCGAGGCAGTGTGACTCCTCAGTCAAGTCAAGGCTTATTTTCCTAAATATTATAAAAGATACCCACAGGAAAAATGGATAATATATCTGACAATGGACCCACTAACATATATATATATATATATATATATATATATATATATAAAACAACACCAGTCTATGTTATAAACTAGTTAACATCCATTTACATAGAAATTACCTAATCTATAAATTGACATTATACTGCTTTCATTACCACCCCAAAAGCCCATCTAGCACCCTCATTGAGTGTTACATATTTTCTCAGGGACATAAAACTAGTTTCTAGACTAATGAAAAGATAGCTATCTGAGTGCTCGCGAGTTGATAGCTATACAGACTAGATCTTAAAGGTAAACTAGGGGGTTTTAAATAGTTTGGTGGCTGTACATATTCATATGTTATATATGCTTGCATTAAGCATGGGTTTAGGGGATGATTATTTAATACATTTATAATTCAATCCAATAATGTATATGCCCCCTTTTTGTACTTGTGTACTAATATATAGTTCTGACAGGTCTCATAATGTATTACAGTCAACTATACCCCCCCACATTGCTTACTGGATAAGCTTAGGAAAATGCATCTTGCAAAAATCCTATTCTACTATTTTCCTTGTTTCCCTTAAATTCCCCCTAAGTCAATGTCAAAGTTTGAGGGGTCCAAAAGAGATCTTTAACTACTACTCAGGGATTACATTCTATATGTTTTTTATTGTAGGTGAAGGGGTTATATGACCATATTTATAGGCTGAAAATAAAAAAAAATGAGATGCAGCGAGATTAGCTTATCTTTTTGTACACATAGATCTACATATGGTTTGGTATCCCTACCCTCTACAGGGAGTGCAGAATTATTAGGAAAGTTGTATTTTTGAGGATTAATTTTATTATTGAACAACAACCATGTTCTCAATGAACCCAAAAAACTCATTAATATCAAAGCTGAATATTTTTGGAAGTAGTTTTTAGTTTGTTTTTAGTTTTAGCTATTTTAGGGGGATATCTGTGTGTGCAGGTGACTATTACTGTGCATAATTATTAGGCAACTTAACAAAAAACAAATATATACCCATTTCAATTATTTATTTTTACCAGTGAAACCAATATAGCATCTCAACATTCACAAATATACATTTCTGACATTCAAAAACAAAACAAAAAAATCAGTGACCAATATAGCCACCTTTCTTTGCAAGGACACTCAAAAGCCTGCCATCCATGGATTCTGTCAGTGTTTTGATCTGTTCACCATCAACATTGCGTGCAGCAGCAACCACAGCCTCCCAGACACTGTTCAGAGAGGTGTACTGTTTTCCCTCCTTGTAAATCTCACATTTGATGATGGACCACAGGTTCTCAATGGGGTTCAGATCAGGTGAACAAGGAGGCCATGTCATTAGATTTTCTTCTTTTATACCCTTTCTTGCCAGCCACGCTGTGGAGTACTTGGACGCGTGTGATGGAGCATTGTCCTGCATGAAAATCATGTTTTTCTTGAAGGATGCAGACTTCTTCCTGTACCACTGCTTGAAGAAGGTGTCTTCCAGAAACTGGCAGTAGGACTGGGAGTTGAGCTTGACTCCATCCTCAACCCGAAAAGGCCCCACAAGCTCATCTTTGATGATACCAGCCCAAACCAGTACTCCACCTCCACCTTGCTGGCATCTGAGTCGGACTGGAGCTCTCTGCCCTTTACCAATCCAGCCACGGGCCATCCATCTGGCCCATCAAGACTCACTCTCATTTCATCAGTCCATAAAACCTTAGAAAAATCAGTCTTGAGATATTTCTTGGCCCAGTCTTGATGTTTCAGCTTGTGTGTCTTGTTCAGTGGTGGTCGTCTTTCAGCCTTTCTTACCTTGGCCATGTCTCTGAGTATTGCACACCTTGTGCTTTTGGGCACTCCAGTGATGTTGCAGCTCTGAAATATGGCCAAACTGGTGGCAAGTGGCATCTTGGCGCTGCACGCTTGACTTTTCTCAGTTCATGGGCAGTTATTTTACGCCTTGGTTTTTCCACACGCTTCTTGCGACCCTGTTGACTATTTTGAATGAAACGCTTGATTGTTCGATGATCACGCTTCAGAAGCTTTGCAATTTTAAGAGTGCTGCATCCCTCTGCAAGATATCTCACTATTTTTGACTTTTCTGAGCCTGTCAAGTCCTTCTTTTGACCCATTTTGCCAAAGGAAAGGAAGTTGCCTAATAATTATGCACACCTGATATAGGGTGTTGATGTCATTAGACCACACCCCTTCTCATTACAGAGATGCACATCACCTAATATGCTTAATTGGTAGTAGGCTTTCGAGCCTATACAGCTTGGAGTAAGACAACATGCATAAAGAGGATGATGTGGTCAAAATACTCATTTGCCTAATAATTCTGCACTCCCTGTAATATATTACATTATTCAGTACAACTCTGTAAGGATATCCTATTTTGCAATTTTTATGCTGTACCATAATATCTGTACATTTTGCTGCATGATAAGCTTGAGTAATTTCACATATTGTTTGATTGTTTGTACCATCTAAATAAAAACATATTATAAAAACAAAAACAAAAAAAGAATTTTGAGAGCAAATAGCCAATAGATTGTGAACAGCCACTCAGTGATCTAATCTTAAAAACTCCCCGGGGGTATAGAATTGTATGTGTGAGTTTTAGAGAGGATTTTAAATATGGGCATGTTTGGGAGATTTATTATTTAGTCTTTGTCAGTGAAATCCTTTTTCTTCAACATTATAAAAGGGTTTTAATTTTATTTCCAGTTTGAATATAATGATAACTTTATATGTTAGTCTGATATTATCACTTAGTTGCCGTGAGGCTTCTTTTATCTAAGAGGATCTATTTGTAACCATTATGTCCTCTTCCATATCCATTCTTGTATATTCTTACAGCGTATGTAAATTGTAAAAACAAAGTTACAATAGAAAATCCTAGCAGCACAAGATTTTTTTTTATAGCAGCACTATTTTATTGATAGGATCATAATTGCACCTTTATTGTTTACTGAAAACTTGCTCACTACAGCCCACTAAACAGTAAAAATACCTACCTCTACTGCTGTACCACCTCTTAATGTGCTAACAAATAAGGGTCAAATGTGTCTTAGAAAGGAGTAATTATGTATTTAGGGATATCACATTGCAAGTATACCCTAGTATGTAGCCAGACCACCTGAGGTACAAATATATTGAGACTATGCCCCTGGTAGAAGTTTCTAATACACTTGAGGGGATATATGAATATTGGAACTGATTTAACTGTGATGGTACTAATGGTGTCATATCTAATGTACTGTTATTGTTCTAATGGTATAATATCTAATGGTACTGTGATGCTACTAATGGTATAATCTTTGCTAGTGTCCATTACCAAGTGTCACTGGTTGTTGGGGAATGAAGATTAATATGCCGCATCACCAGATCTTTCTCCAACATATCTCCTATATAGGGTATACTATCGTTGTGATCCCAAAACTGCCAAATGTATGCCCAGTGCAGGCAGAGTAAAAGGGGAGTCAGTTAATCAAAAATGTCTATGGCAGTAAATAGTGTAGGGGTCAGGCAAAACATGAAACTGTTAAGGTTCTCAGTTGCTGGAAGGTATCTGCCCCACTTTGATCCTAATCGGAATTGTGGCAGCCTTCTCTCAACAGCAACAGGGTTCCAATGATCACTATAATGAGAGAGCGGTTGGTGTGCTGCTATGGCGCACTTAGTCCTGACCTATTTGGGCTTTGGTGGGGGAGATGACATCAACTCCTGCCAATTCCAGAGGATCCATATGTAAGATGCTCTGTTCCGGGCAGCACACTCTGCCAAGGATATAGGCTGGGCAAAGATAAGCAGAAATATGTAGAAAAAGATAGATTTCCTTAACTTGCAAGCAATCTGAAGTGGGAGCTCTGCTTCCTTGCTGCTATCTTCTAAGCCCGCCCACCGGGAATCCCTCTAAAACCCTTGTATAAAATAGTTCTAATGGTTTACTCCGTGCTTGAATGGGATAAAACTTAGAATTGGGTTTCATAGATTTGCCCTTTGCCTGTTCTCTGATTTCCTCTGTCGCTTGCTCACTTTCAAGCTCCCTGAGGGTCAACAAAGTACAAGCACCCCCAAAATTCAAATTGGACCCTTCTTCCAGACCAGGTCTGATGCTGTCATCCCTCGTGACCTCTGGTGCATTAAAATAATATTTCTTTAATGTAAGAAAACGCACAAACTTATTTACATCAAGGATGGTCTGGAATAGGCTAAAGTTTCTAGTCAGGCAAAAACCCAAACCATATTTAAGGACCTTCATTTCAATTTTCTTTAGCTGGTAAGTGGAGAGGTTTATTATACCTATTTTTCTACTTGTTCTGTACTCTGTTGTCCCTCAGTAGATACTTTTACTATGTTTTATTTAGTATGGACCCTGTTGCAATTTGAATCCATCCCCATGTGTAATATTTTAAATGTTTTGTTTTTTACAATATGTACATGAATTCATTTAAAAGCACCATGTTCTGGTTTGGCATGATCTTCTGCATAAAACAAGGAGACTACTGGCTTCTATTATAAGGACTTATGACATCTTCTTATACTGGATTTTAACAGTACTAAAACTGTGCAATGTGAAACTGCTCCAAAGAAGATGTACAAACAAGATTATGTCTTATTAAAACATCAAAAGCGACAATATAGTGATTAAGCAAACATGCATAGTATGCCCATCTTGCCTACACACAAATGGCATTCATATGGTTTAGCAGTGGTGAGGATGGATTTGGATTGCAATAGTTTAATCTCACACAAGTAAATGAGTATTTCCCTTACACATTGAACAAATGGGTTAAAGGAACAGAAACACCCTACAATTTTTTTTTAACAATTTGGATACAACATACACTTTTTTTTTTTTTATTCAAAATTTTTTATTGAGACAGATTTTTAATTAACATAGTAATGCCTTTGGTAACAGTATAATGAGGTCTACAATGACCTGGGCTAGTGAACATACAACAGAAATACAATACATCGTCAAGCAAAGAAATAGGCAAAATATACATAACATCATGTCTCTTTTCAATGAGGGGTTTTTAGGAATAATAAAGTAAGTGGCTATGTCGGCAGTAAGTGGAGTGACGGTACTAATATCTTTGGTTCTGGGAGGGTAGGCTGGACGGAGCGGATATGGTGTGTGTGTGAGGAAGAGTTAAGAGAGGAGAAGGGAGGGAGCAGGGAAAGGAAAAGAGAAAAAAAAATAAAAACAATTCTTTCTCTCTCTTTTCCCTCTTTAAAGGGGGGACTAAATTATATCTACTCCAGGAGGGGGAGGGAGGTAGCTCAATGTAGCAGCTGGGGGCTTATGTTCCAATTCGGAAACCTAATTCTCCAAGGGAGCCAAATGGCATGAAAGGAGTCTAATTTATCTAGGGCTTTGTACGAATACTGTTCTATTTGTCCAATGAAATGTATCGTGGAAATCACCTGGGAGAGAGAGGGAGGACTTTCCTCCTTCCAGGCTCTGGCCAATGCAAGTTTCGTAGCCATTAGTATGTAAATCGAGAGAGCCTCTCCGGAGGGGGAGAGGTTCGGCATCTGCATGTGAAGTAAGGCTACTTCTGGGGTACGGAGGTGGGGTGAGACCAAGTGACTGAAGGAGTGAGTATATGTCTCCCCAAAAGGTTTGGATGACTGGACAAGTCCACCATATGTGTAATGCTGTACCATTACCTCTACAGTTTCTCCAGCAACTAGGAGATTGTGACTGGTATATTATGTGTAGGGTAACTGGGACTAAATGCCATCAAACTAATATTTTATAATGGAGCTCCCAAAGCGTGGCGCAGTGAAGGAGTTTCCTAGTCATCTCAATTCTGTTATGCCAAGTATCTATAGTTACAGAGAACCCAATTTCTTTCTCCCAAGCCAGTTGTTGTGGAATTTTGTGAGGAGGGAGTGAATTAGTAAGGAGATTATAGTGGAAAGAAAGGAGATGTTTAAGACTATGGGCCCCCTGCCAGGCTCTTTCCCAGATCGTTTTGGGCCGTAATGACCGTTTTGGGTAACCCCAGGTACGTAAGCGCGTGCTCAGTCGAAATCCCTCGAATCTGAGCTTAGGAGGGAGGTGAAATTTTATACAGACTTCGGAGTGAGGGAGCCAGTTGCCATTGTCGTAGAAGTCTGTTACTAGAAGTGAGTGTAGTTGTGGCCAGAGGTCATGGTGAGAGTCAGGTAAGCAATAGAGTGCAGCCGAGATTGTAAGTATGGGGGAGGGATATGGGGCGATAGCAGGGTTATGTCTCATCTGGTCCCAGAACTGCAATGCATGTTTGAAGATGGGGTGTATGATGATTATGTCATGTCTATGGTGAAGAGGAATCCAAGGAAGATCAGAAAGGGATAAGCCTAGGGGCAATAGGGCGGTCTCAAGAGTGAACCAGCCAAGTTGTCTGTCAGGGTCATTCCAGAGGAGAATGTGGGATAATCTGGCAGCATTATAGTAGGAGATCATGTTTGGTAGAGCTAGGCCACCCTATGAGACTGGTTTTTCCAAAGTGCGCCCAGAGCTTCTAGGTCTTCTGTCTCTCCACACATAGGCAGTGATCAGACTTTGAAACCTGTTAAGGAGCGATCTAGGGATATTATATGGGATGGATCTAAAAAGATAAGTGATCTTGGGGAGGAAGGACATCTTTACTGCGGCGATATGCCCCGTCCAAGAAATCTCCCTAAACTCCCATGACTCAAGGAGTCTTCTGAATTCAGGAAGCCTGTCTGAATAGTTTAGGGTTATGACCACAGAGGGATCTGGGCCAAGATGAATCCCTAAAATCTTAAGGGAAGTAGTTTTCCATTGAAAGTGATACGCTGACTGAAGGGAAGTTAGGTCTTCTGAGGAGAAATTTATGGGTAAGGCCTCCGTTTTGGCAACATTTAGCTTGTAGAAGCTCAAGTCTCCAAACTGTTGTAGGATGGTGAAAACCGCTGGGAGGGAATCCTTAGGAGAAGTCAGAAATAGGGTAATATCATCCGCGTAAAGGGAAATTTTATGAGTGTAAGTGCCGATGGAAAGGCCTCTAACTGTGGGGTGTAGTCGAATGGATTGGGCTAGGGGTTCTATGGCCAAAGCGAATAGGAGGGGGGACAAGGGGCAACCCTGTCTAGTACCATTCGAAATCGTGAGTCTGGGAGATTGAAACCCAACCCCACGGACAACAGCCGAGGGATTGTTGTAGAGGGCTTTAATTGCAGAGACAAATGTCGGAGGAAATCGAAAGGCACTCAAAGTTTCCCACAGATAATCCCACCTGACCCTGTCAAAGGCTTTCTCAGAGACAGGGCCAGGAAGGGGGTGGGTTCCCCACCTGCTACATACAGGACATCTAGAATTCGTCTAGTTGAGTCTGAGCCCTCCCTATTTGGAACGAATCCAACTTGGTCATTGGCTATAAGGGGGGCAATTATTTTCGTAATTCTGGTGGCCAAGAGCTTGGCATATATCTTAGTATCGATATTAATCAATGAGATGGGGCGGTAACTGCTGCAGAGATCTGGTGGTTTACCTGGTTTCAAGATTGTAATGATAACCGCTTCCAAGAACTCCGCTTTAAAGGGGGCCCCAGTGAATATTTCCTGGAAGAATCTACTGAGAATGGGGGCTAAGAGGGGGAGGAATGTTTTGTAGAATCTGGCAGTAAAGCCATCAGGGCCCGGGGCCTTCCCCAATTTCAAGCCTCTAATAATGTTTGTGATTTCTTCTATTGTTATTGGGTTGGTGAGGGAGGAAATAGCATCATCAGAGAGAAAAGGAAGAGAGAGAGAGATTAGAAATTCAGAGATTTCCGAAGGGGTACGTGCTGAGGTCTCTAGATTGGCCTCTATATTATATAGAGATGAATAGTAGTGGTTGAAGGCGCCACCTCCTGGAGTATATCTACTCCAGGAGGGGGAGGGAGGTAGCTCAATGTAGCAGCTGCGGGCTTATGTTCCAATTCGGAAACCTAATTCTCCAAGGGAGCCAAATGGCATGAAAGGAGTCTAATTTATCTAGGGCTTTGTACGAATACTGTTCCATTTGTCCAATGAAATGTATTGTGGAAATCACCTGGGAGAGAGAGGGAGGTCTTTCCTCCTTCCAGGCTCTGGCCAATGCAAGTTTCGTAGCCATTAGTATGTAAATCGAGAGAGCCTCTCTGGAGGGGGAGAGGTTCGGCATCTGCATGTGAAGTAAGGCTACTTCTGGGGTACGGGGGGGGGTGAGACCAAGTGACTGAAGGAGTGAGTATATGTCTCCCCAAAAGGTTTGGATGACTGGACAAGTCCACCATATGTGTAATGCTGTACCATTACCTCTACAGTTTCTCCAGCAACTAGGAGATTGTGACTGGTATATTCTGTGTAGGGTAACTGGGACTAAATGCCATTGAACTAATATTTTATAATGGAGCTCCCAAAGCGTGGCGCAGTGAAGGAGTTTCCTAGTCATCTCAATTCTGTTATGCCAAGTATCTATAGTTACAGAGAACCCAATTTCTTTCTCCCAAGCCAGTTGTTGTGGAATTTTGTGAGGAGGGAGTGAATTAGTAAGGAGATTATAGTGGAAAGAAAGGAGATGTTTAAGACTATGGGCCCCCTGCCAGGCTCTTTCCCAGATCGTTTTGGGCCGTAATGACCGTTTTGGGTAACCCCAGGTACGTAAGAGTGTGCTCAGTCGAAATCCCTCGAATCTGAGCTTAGGAGGGAGGTGAAATTTTATACAGACTTCGGAGTGAGGGAGCCAGTTGCCATTGTCGTAGAAGTCTGTTACTAGAAGTGAGTGTAGTTGTGGCCAGAGGTCATGGTGAGAGTCAGGTAAGCAATAGAGTGCAGCCGAGATTGTAAGTATGGGGGAGGGATATGGGGCGATAGCAGGGTTATGTCTCATCTGGTCCCAGAACTGCAATGCATGTTTGAAGATGGGGTGTATGATGATTATGTCATGTCTATGGTGAAGAGGAATCCAAGGAAGATCAGAAAGGGATAAGCCTAGGGGCAATAGGGCGGTCTCAAGAGTGAACCAGCCAAGTTGTCTGTCAGGGTCATTCCAGAGGAGAATGTGGGATAATCTGGCAGCATTATAGTAGGAGATCATGTTTGGTAGAGCTAGGCCACCCTATGAGACTGGTTTTTCCAAAGAGCGCCCAGAGCTTCTAGGTCTTCTGTCTCTCCACACATAGGCAGTGATCAGACTTTGAAACCTGTTAAGGAGCAATCTAGGGATATTATATGGGATGGATCTAAAAAGATAAGTGATCTTGGGGAGGAAGGACATCTTTACTGCGGCGATATGCCCCGTCCAAGAAATCTCCCTAAACTCCCATGACTCAAGGAGTCTTCTGAATTCAGGAAGCCTGTCTGAATAGCTTAGGGTTATGACCACAGAGGGATCTGGGCCAAGATGAATCCCTAAAATCTTAAGGGAAGTAGTTTTCCATTGAAAGTGATACGCTGACTGAAGGGAAGTTAGGTCTTCTGAGGAGAAATTTATGGGTAAGGCCTCTGTTTTGGCAACATTTAGCTTGTAGAAGCTCAAGTCTCCAAACTGTTGTAGGATGGTGAAAACCGCTAGGAGGGAATCCTTAGGAGAAGTCAGAAATAGGGTAATATCATCCGCGTAAAGGGAAATTTTATGAGTGTAAGTGCCGATGGAAAGGCCTCTAACTGTGGGGTGTAGTCGAATGGATTGGGCTAGGGGTTCTATGGCCAAAGCGAATAGGAGGGGGGACAAGGGGCAACCCTGTCTAGTACCATTGAAATCGTGAGTCTGGGAGATTGAAACCCAACCCCACGGACAACAGCCGAGGGATTGTTGTAGAGGGCTTTAATTGCAGAGATAAATGTCGGAGGAAATCGAAAGGCACTCAAAGTTTCCCACAGATAATCCCACCTGACCCTGTCAAAGGCTTTCTCAGAGACAGGGCCAGGAAGGGGGTGGGTTCCCCACCTGCTACATACAGGACATCTAGAATTCGTCTAGTTGAGTCTGAGCCCTCCCTATTTGGAACGAATCCAACTTGGTCATTGGCTATAAGGGGGGCAATTATTTTCGTAATTCTGGTGGCCAAGAGCTTGGCATATATCTTAGTATCGATATTAATCAATGAGATGGGGCGGTAACTGCTGCAGAGATCTGGTGGTTTACCTGGTTTCAAGATTGTAATGATAACCGCTTCCAAGAACTCCACTTTAAAGGGGGCCCCAGTGAATATTTCCTGGAAGAATCTACTGAGAATGGGGGCTAAGAGGGAGAGGAATGTTTTGTAGAATCTGGCAGTAAAGCCATCAGGGCCCGGGGCCTTCCCCAATTTCAAGCCTCTAATAATGTTTGTGATTTCTTCTATCGTTATCGGGTTGGTGAGGGAGGAAATAGCATCATCAGAGAGAGAAGGAAGAGAGAGAGAGATTAGAAATTCAGAGATTTCCGAAGGGGTACGTGCTGAGGTCTCTAGATTGGCCTCTATATTATATAGAGATGAATAGTAGTGGTTGAAGGCGCCACCAATGTCCACCGGCGCTGACACATGTACCCCTAAGGGGGACCGAATAGACATTATTCTTGCTTGAGCAGTTCGGTTCCTAAGTTTGGAGGCCAGGAGGGTAGAGGCTTTATTGCCCTGATAATAATATATTTTTTTAAATGTTTCCATCATATTTTGTGTCTTTTTAAGTTCCAGAGTTTGGATTTGTTTCGAGATTTTTGTAATTTCATCATTTATATCGGGAGAGTAGGCGTGGGAAAGCGCAGTCTTAAGTTTACGAAGTTGGATGGTTAGGGTAGATAAAGTGGCTGTGGAATGTAAACGGGCCTCAGTTTCAAACCGAATGAGACGACCTCTCATTACTGCCTTCAGTGTGGCCCATAGGATCTGTGTGGAGGTCTGGTTATCGTCGTTAAGGGCAAGAAAGTCTGTTATATGAGACTGAAGAGCGGTCTTAAGTAGTGGGTCTGTAATAGTCCAGTCTCGCATGCGCCATAGTCCGGGGGGGGGGGCCTCATGGGCGGGCCTATATGTAGTTGCAAAGAGTCATGATCAGACCAAGAGACCGTGGTGATGAATATGGAGTGGATATTTTCAATGAGGTGTGCATGAGTGAAGAAGTAATCAATACCTGTGTGTGATTTGTGCGGGTGGGAGTAGAATGTGTACTCTCTTCCCCGTGGGTGTATTGCGCGCCATGTGTCATATAGATCATACTGTGCCATAAGGAGTTGGAATGCAGAGGAAAGGGAGTGGATAGCTCTATCATTACTAGAAAGTGGGGGTCCTGTTCTATCTAGTTTAATGTCCCACAACAGATTATAATCTCCCCCTAGGATAAGGTCTCCCTGTCTAATTACTGTTACTTCCTGGAGAAGCTTCCTAAGAAATTTAATTTGCTTGGTATTTGGAGCGTAAATATTAAGCAAGGTGACTAAATGGGAATTCAATTTACAGATGGCAATGATAAACCTCGCTTGGGGGTCAGATTCAGTGTAGATCGGGACATAAGTAACATTTTTACTTATGTATATGGCGACGCCCCGTGACTTGGAGGAGTATGTGGCTTCTAGGAGTGTGGGAAATTGTCTGGACGTGCGGGAGATCTCCGGAGCATGAGTCCAGTGGGTCTCCTGGATGAATGCTATGTCTACATGCTTTTTATGTAGGAGGGTAAACAGAAGGCTGTGCTTCGTTGGGGAGTTCAATCCCTGTACGTTCAGGGTAAGGAAGTGTAGTCCCTCCATGGAGAAAAAAAAAAAAAAGGGGGGGGAAAGGGGGGAGGGATATCTGGGTAGGGAGGAGGAATAGGAGGGGTACTAGATCCGTTTCCATTATCAATAACTGAAAAGTGTTGAGATAGAGAAGAATATGCAAAGATTTACTTTACTTGCTCAGACAGGTAATTATTAAGATATTAGGGGAAGGGGGGAGGCAGCAGTCCAGAGCCGCTTTGGTTAAAAAAAAAAATGGAGAGGGAGGGGAAATTAGTTCAGCAAGAGAGAGTGTTGGTTCATGAGAGAGTATTTGGAACAATAATAGGTATATGTATGCGTATGGTATGAGTAGAGGGGAGGGGGGGGCGGAGGCAAGAGTGTGCCACCCACAGAGTGAGTGGAGAGATTAGTCAGAGGGTAGGAAAGATATAGGTGGGGGTTTCCGGCAGGAGCGTGTGATGGGGAGAGGTGCGTGGGCTGGAAAAATAGCAAGGTAAAAGGTGTCAAGGAGCAGGGGAGTGAAATGCACCACGTACCACCAGTCATGAGTGATGGGTTAACATAAGGCAGAACAATTATATGAGTCTAAAGAGGGTGATAATAAGAGAGAGATCCTGGTTGGAGTATATAGGAAGGGTGAATAATGATATGGCTGCTAGTGAAAGGTGTACCAGCAAGGGAGGCTGGTGGGTAGAGTAATGTGAAATAAATTTGTGTATGAGGTGATGTGGCACAAAAGAAAAAATACATCATAGGCTGTTCCTATACAGGTAAGGAAAGGAGAGTCAATGTGAACAAAAGTACAGACATTTCTTATTAAATCAATTTAGTATGATCCTAGAAAATAGAACATATTGTAAAATGTTAATAACTAAGCATCAACCCAATCTAGTTAGAGTCCATCATGTTGGTTACCTATTCATGTTCATGAGAAGTGCTACAATTTTTCATCTGAATAAGACCTGTAAAAGAAGCAATAAATCATGCAAAAAAGATAAAGAGACATAACAAGAAATAAACCACAACGATATATAACATTATATACGTAGAATAGAAATCTAACTTTGAAACATGAAGGGACCAGGCCGGGAGCTAAAAATAGAGTAAGATATGTACCCGTACGTGAGCTCCCGGCTTACCTGATTGAAGGTCGTCAAAGGAGGCAGTTTTGTAAAGGAAGAGGGAGAGTTCAGGAGTGAGAAAAGAGTAAGATATGTACCCGTGAGTACACTCCGAACCTCCTCAAGTCTTCAAGAAGGCATCTCATAATCTGCAAGAAAAGCAACAGTTCAGAAAACAAGGACCCCTATGCTGTGATGTAGACAGAAGGAGTCTGCTAAATTATTAGGGCCTCTCTGATTCCGTGCTTGAAGAAGTTGAGTTCTGAGGGCGCCAGGCCGGGAGCTAAAAATAGAGTAAGATATGTACCCGTACGTGAGCTCCCGGCTTACCTGATTGAAGGTCGTCAAAGGAGGCAGTTTTGTAAAGGAAGAGGGAGAGTTCAGGAGTGAGAAAAGAGTAAGATATGTACCCGTGAGTACACTCCGAACCTCCTCAAGTCTTCAAGAAGGCATCTCATAATCTGCAAGAAAAGCAACAGTTCAGAAAACAAGGACCCCTATGCTGTGATGTAGACAGAAGGAGTCTGCTAAATTATTAGGGCCTCTCTGATTCCGTGCTTGAAGAGGTTGAGTTCTGAGGGCGCCAGGCTGGGGCTGAAGCATCAAGGTTGTTTATGTTTCCCTGAGTTTTGGGAGGAAGATCTGGAGCTCCAGAGAATTCTAGGGTATTAAGCAGTTTCATGCCCTGTTCTATGGACAAGATGGTGTGTGTGCGGTCTTGATGTTGAACAAGCAGCTTAACAGGGAAACAACACCTGTACTTGATTTTACGTTGCCTCAAGGCTAAAGTGAACTGATGAAAGGTTCTCTTTTTGGCAAGTGTGTGCAGAGAAAGGTCCGGGAAAATTTGTAGGTTTTGATAGGGCTCCTTAAGAGGCTTGTTAGTAAAGGAGGCCCGCATGATTCTTTCTTTGGTAGTATAATAGTGTAGGCGCAGGATTACATCCCTGGGGGTGTCAGCAGTGGAGTTGCGGGGGCGTGTGGCCCTGTGCGCTCTATCAATCAATAGGTCCTGTTCAGAGGTTGTGTTCAAGATGACCTTGAAGAATGTGATTAGATAATTCTGTAATTCAGTTGAGGAGATATCTTCGGGGATGCCTCTAATCCTAAAATTATTACGGCGAGACCTATCCTCTATGTCTGCCATTTTGGTCTCCAAATCAGAGATTTGCTCCGCAAGGCTTTGTGAATAAGCCAGGAGATTGGAGTGGTCCGTTGCTAGATTTTCGTGCTTTTTTTCTAAGATCTCTGTCCTCTCCCCTAGTGAGGAAATTTCACGTTTCAATTCACTTACAGATTGGCGGAGTTCCTGTCTGAGAGAGGAGTAGTGAGTGTCCATTTTATCTGTTAGGATTTTGATGGTTTCAAGAAATGTAGATTGTGAAAGAGCTGTTTTATCTCTGCGGGAGGACTCTAATTTGGCACTTTCAGAGGGTAGAGCTATAGAGTCTCTAGAGTCTTCATCTGAAAGATCTGGATCAGATAGCTGTTTACTGTGGAAATGGTCCGTAAGAGTTCACTTGGGGTTATCTTGATGCTTAGGCTTTCTTTTAGCTGAGTGCGCCATTGTGAAAGAGGGGAGTCACCTGGTTCCTTAGTGAATATGTTCCTGATATAGTTGATAGCTGGGGGCACGGTAGGCAAACACTCCTAGATCATGTCGCCTCAGCCCTCCATCACGGTTCTAACTCCCTGAAGAAAAAAAATGGGCCCAGATGATAGGTTGTGGTGATGAGGGTGAGTTTTCGTGTAGCCTTCTGATAATGTACTAAGAGTGGCTCCTCTCCAGGGGCAGTGCCACCTCTGGGCGAGACCGGGAAGGGAAAGTGGGTATGACCCGCAGAGCAAGGTACCTGTGGGAAAGGGGGGAGAGGGGGCCAACTGTCAGACAAAACCAGCAGGGATGGTCTATTTTCTGATGAGCTTCTCCACACAGGAGGGTGTGATGTCCCAGATTATGAGAGATTGAAGTAGAAAATAAAGTCTTGCCTTTCTAGCTGACTCTCCTGAAGTTAAATATCAGCAATAGGATTTCAGACCTGTATGCAGCAGAGAAGTAAAAATTGTGGTATCTGCTAACTGGAGCTTAATGTTAAGCTAAGAAGGTCTTGAAAGTTAGAATACTGGAACCGCTGTAAAAGGGCTTGTCCTGCGTTAGATTATGGGAGAGTCTCCCCACCTTCTTAGCAGCACTTGTGCGTATGTGAGCTGAGGGCAGGAGTGCTGCAGGGGTCAGCCTATGAGCCAAAATGCTGATCTGGGCACAGAGTCCCTATATCAAGTCTGTTGAAAAGTTTGGGCAGGCTCATGCAAAATATGCAGGGAACTATGTGACTGTGTTATGGGCTAAGGAGCCTATGTAATGCCTCAAGCATTTATGAAAGAGGGCTGACACCTTCTGATATGGGTCCCAGACAAGCTCACACAATGAGAGCAGCGGTTGGAAAGTTGTGGGAATATGTGTGTGAGACAAGATTACCTGAGAAGGGTGAAGGCCCCCAGGTCCCTGCTGTGTGTAAAAAGCCCCACTGCTGTCCGATTGCTTGTGAGGAGAGCTCCGGGTGCAGCAGTGCTGTCAGTTCTCTCTCTTAGCGTCTAGGAGAGTGCGGCTGCAGGTCCCAAAATGGCCGCCGTTCGCGGGCTTTATTACCAAGGCGCCGCAGATCTTCAAAGTCCCAGGTGAAGTTGAGCCAGGGAATCCCCGGAATCTAGCTTGCCAGCGAAGTTACCGGGGAGGTGAGAAAAGCAAGCGTGTGAGAGGCAACCTATTTGTATAGCGCTTTGTAGCGCGGTATCGCCTGCTTGTTAGTGTTCAGCAAGGGAGCAGGATAGGGATGTTGCGATCCTCAGGCTGTTACTATGGGGCGATTACAGGGGGAAAAATAGTGAAATAAACACAGAGGTATGGAGGGGAGGTATGAGCCAAGGTTTTATGGCTGGGGATTTAAATAGCTAGGCAAAGCAGAGGGGTTTTCTATGCTAAAATAGTGGTATGAAAGCGGGAGCTCCGGTCCTGTGCGACCAGTCAGTCTCATAGTTGGCTCCTCCCCCACAACATACACTTTTAAACAACATTCCAATTTACTTATATTATCAAATTTGCCTCATTATCTTGTTATTCATTATCTTGTTAATTGGCAGCTAGCTGAACATATCTAGATAGCCAATCGCAAGAGACAAATGTATGCAGACATCAATCAGCAACTAGCTCCCACTAGTGTAGGATATATGCATTTCTCTCTTTCAACAAGGGATACCAAGAGAACAAAGCACATTTGAAAATAGAAGTGATTTTAAAAGTGTCTTAAAATGACATGCTCTGTCTGAATTATGCTAGTTTAATGTTGACTTTCCTATCCCTATAATTTAAAAGAACTTTATCGTAACTTTAAGAAGTGTGAAAGGGCTATGGTATAGGTCAGTTTTGTGTGGCTTCCATGTTTCTATCCTGATAACAAGTACCTAATACACAAAAAGGCCTTTTCAAGAACTTTTGTTTTGTGAAAACTATTTTGTGGACATTCTGCATTGTTTCACTTTAAAAACACGCTGACCAATTTGGCCTGAAAGCAAAAACTCATTTTGGGAGAAAATAGCCAACTGATTGTGAACAACATTCTCAGTGACCTAATCTTAGAAACTCAACAACTCACATGGGGTATAGGATTGTATGTGTGGGTTTTAGAGAAGATTTTAAATACGGGCATGTTTGGGAGATTTACCATTTAGTCTTTGTCAGTTAAATCCTCTATCTACAAAATTATGAAAGGGTTTTCATTTTATTTCCAAATACAATATAGTGATAGGTTTATATGTTAGACTGGTATTATCACTTAGATGTCTTGTGTCTTATGTTATATAAGAGGATCTATTTGTAAACATTATAGCCCCTTCCATATTCATTCTTGTTTATTCTTAGAGCCTATGTAAACTGCAAAAACAAAGCTGCAATAGAAAATCCTAGCAGCACAAGATTTTATAGCAGCTCTATTTTACTGACAGGCTTGAATTTAGTGTATTGTAGGAAGTGTTACTGCGCATTACTAGATGATCTCACTTATCCTCTAACCTGACTGCTCCAGCTCCTCCCATCATCAGCAGAAGTGTTTACTGGAGCGTTTCTGTTCTCTTTCCAGGGGGAACTTAGTTCTCCCTGCAAACATATTGCAGGAACGCCGTTTCCATGGTTTCCCGCTCGACTTGACCCCTGCCCCTTCTGCTATACCACCTCTTAATTTATTGACAAATAAGGGTCATATGTGTCTTAAAATGGAAAAGAGATGAGAAAGGGAAGTATTATATATGTAGGGATATCACATTACAAGTATAGTATATGTAGCTAGATCACTTGATGTACAAATATATTGAGACTATGCCCCTGGTATAGGTTTCTAATGCACTTGAGGGGTTATATGAATATTGAAACTGATTTAACATCTGATGGTACTGTGATGGTACTAATGGTATAATAACTTCCTCTCAAGGGTCATATTGAGTCTGCAGTATTCTTCCCTGTAAAGACCATAGTCCTTGTTATTTTTGGTTTGTAGTTCCAGGTATCAAAGCAATGACATTCCAATGTGGCAATGTGGAAAACCATTTTATCACAAGGATGCTCCTACCCTCAAATAGATTTTTACTATGTTTAAATAATATAATGGGTTCTATTTTTCCCTGGATAGTATTGTAGTGGCTTTAGAAGCTATAAGACTTTCTTTTAATAGCCCAAATTGGAATCTCCAAATTAATTTTAAAGGAATTTGGTATCTATTTACCGTATGTAACCCTTAACCTTACCCACATAAGGTAAAAGGGTAAATAAATAGATGAGGATATTGTGCAACTTGGATATAAGCCATGGAACTGCTATGAGATTAAGATCCTGGTTGGGAATGCTAGGAAGAATAATATTAATGTGATAATGGTTGTTGTGTGCACTGTGCCTCTTGCTAAAGCCCCAGATTTCTCTCGACTCTGTGCCTCACCACCCTGGGTTCTGGCTGCTCTCAGAGTCTACCCCTAATCTAATCATATAATCTCCAGCAAACTGAAACTGACCTATGTGCCAGACATAATTTGTGCAAATGGACTATGAAAGTAAATCTGAGCATCTGAGGGTGATAGAACTCTAAAGGACAGTAAACGCATTTCAGTTTGTTTCAGAATATTAAAGGAAGGGGATTCTGGGTGTTTTGTTATTGGTTTATTATGCAGGTCAAATAGACAGAGGCGAGGCTGGGGGAGAGTGAGGTTTCGTGTGTGAGTCGAAGAACTGGTAGGGTGTGATCAGCTATGGCGGAATCGATATATTGTACTCTGCTTTTAATCTGGAACTAAATGTGTTAGCTATCTCCCAGTAGTGCATTGCTGTTCATAGTCTTACTCTTCAATTAACAATAACAAGAGATTTATGCAAATTTGATAATAGAAGTAAACTGGAAAGTTAATTTAAATTCCAGCTCTAGCTCAGTGATGGATAACATTGAATCACAAAAGATGAACTTTGACTCTACTGACCTTTTAAAATGTGATGAATAATTTTTAATTTACCAATTTATGTTTAAGTAAATATCTATTTTACACATTTTTTTATAATAGCCAAATTTATTAAAAAATAATGTGAGTCACATCTAACAATTGTATTCAAAACAATTATATTTCACCAATGGCAATATAATAACATAAATTATTTAACTTCAGATCTTTAAATTAATAGTTTTTAATTAAATAAATAACAATAGCAGAATATAATATATAAATAAATAAAATTATTTTAAAATATGTATAAAATAGGCAACATAAAAAAAAAATATTATCATGATAAATAAAACAATATTACTTGTAATAAAATAAAATGTACATAGAATATTCTATAAAATATAAATAAATGCATATTAATATTTAACTTTAGGATATAGCCATGTTGGAAGAAGCACACTACTTTATTTCATTGTTATTGCACTGGCAGGTAGCAGGGCAATCTTTCCGAACTGATGCATCAGTTATACACGACCCCTTGAAGTCCTTGCAGTTGCCGTAATAGTCTTGAACTCTGCAGTAATTCGCTAAAACAATAAAAAAGTCAAATTAATGGTTTGTCAACTTTTACTTCTTTGAATGTAAATTTCCAAATAATACAAACAATTGTTATGGAAAAGTTTTCCATTTCCCAAAAATATTAATACATTTAAAGGTATTCGCTCATTTGTATACAATGCAACACAGGGAGTGGAAAAAGTCAAAATAAATTCTTTGGAGATTTATGACCCTCCGTATTACAAAATAACTGACAATAGCTACATTATATTGATGCTTTCATGAGGATCATGAGAAAATAAAGAAATAGCTCATAAGTAAACCTCTAATATAAATTAACTTACTGCATAGTCCATTGTCACATCCATTAGGACAGGCTCCACAAGGAGATCCAATTTCATAGGGATTGCCCATAGACTTGACATTATTTCCTCTGAAATATTTAAAAATATATATTTAGTAACTGAAGTTTAAGGGACAGAATTGTTTTTGAATAGCTCTAATTCAATAATAATATTTTAGACTAAGAACAACTTTCCAATTTACTTCTCTTATCAATTTTGCTTCATTCTCTTGGCATCCTTTGTTGAATGGGCAGCAATGCTTCTGGGAGATAGCTGAACAAATTTGTGAACCAATGAAAAGATGTATTTTTGTGCAGCCACCCATCAGCAGCTAGCTCCCAGTATTTCATTGCTGCTCTTGAGCCTACTAGGATTTTCAACTAAGGATACTAAGAAAATGAAGCAAATTAAATAATACAAGTAAATTGGAAAGTTGTTTAAAACCACAAGATCAGTCTGAAACCTAAAAGAAAAATGATAGATTCCATGTCCCTTTAAAAATTGTTTAATCAAGATAGCTGAATATCTCAATGTGTTAATTCAATAAAAATTGCAAAGCACAGACTTAAGATTAAATTATTAAATGACCTACGTCCTATTGCTTATCCTATTTTTACAATAAAAAGGAGCACAATACAATATAACCCATTACACCTGAGTATATTGTTTTATGTTTTTCCTTATCACTGATTTTTCTTTCTGCCTAGAACAAAACAACCCTCGCTAACCAATCACAGAGTAGTACACACATATATGGCTTAATTTATCATCAGGCAAGTGGACAAGGCTTGCTGTCATGTACCTCATCTGTGCAGCCTCACAACTAGAGGGCAAAAATATGCTGCCGGCATTTAAAGGGACAGTCTACTGCAAAAATGTTATTGTTTAAAAAGAAATAGATAATTCCTTTATTACCCATTCCCCAGTTTTGCATAACCAACAATGTTATATTAATACACTTTTTACCGCTGTGATTACAATGTATCTAAGCCTTAGCAGACAGCCTACATTTCTCAGTGCAATTTACAGGTTTGCATTTTAGCTAATAAGTGCTGACTTATGAATAACTCCACGGGAGTTAGAACAATGTATCTTGCTGTGAAAAGCCATACAAATACCCTGCGATAAAGGCACCTGCATGGGCTTAAAAACAGGCAGACATTTAGAGGTTTAAAGGTTATAAAGTATATTAATATAACAATGTTGGTTGTGCAAAGCTGGGGAATGGGAAATAAAGGGGTTATCTATAGATATGTGCATGATGGAAAAATTTGTTTCGGTTCGGATTGATTCGAAGTTTTTCGAATTTTGTTTCGGATCGATTCGAATTCGGAAAACTTCAAATGAATTTGTTTCGGATTCATTTCGGATTCATTCGTATTCGAAAAAATTCGGCTGGATTCGGTTTGGTTCGGAAATTCAGAATTTCGGTATGTGTGCTGTGTATTAGACTAGTATTATGTACTGTATATTAGGTGTAACCCATAGCAGAGTGATATAACCTATATACTGTACAATACTAGTGTAATCCATGGAAATCCGAATTTACCAAATAAATCCGAACTAATTCGGATTTATTCGGTAAATTCAGCAGTATTTTAATTCGGAAATTCGGATCGATCTGAATCTCCGAATTTGCCGAATTTTCAGAATTTCCGAATCTATCCGAAACGAATTGCACATGTCTAGTTATCTATTTTAACAATAAACATTTAGGAGTAGACTATCCCTTTAACATTTCACATACCGCTGCATGTGCAATGCCATCCCCTACTCACACATGACCAATCACGTGCAAGATCGGGCTGTCAATCATCCAGATCAGATCTGATTGGGACGATAGAAATCCAACGTACTTTAGACCACTGATACTTGGGCTTTTAAAATAAGGCTCTAAATAGGGTCTGTGGACTGTACAGTTACAGCAAACAAAATAATATCTGGTGGTGATATCACAACTATTTTTTGTATAAATGATAGTCTACATTAAATTCATGAATGGTAAGTTCAATTATAATTTAATAAGCAAACTATGTAGGTTTATTCACAACATATTCAATACTTACGATGGACAGTAATGACAAACATAATAATATTGATATTGACTGCTGGGGCATTCTGCAACATAGCATCCAACCTGGTATGAACTGTACCACATAACCTGGAAGAAAAACATTTTATTTGTCAAAATTATACTGAAATGTTAACAAATTCTAAGTAAAACGTCTACATTTAATTTTAGCTGTGTCAAAAATCCAAACAGAAGAAAAGCTTAATAAACATCTTACCTGAGTGTAGTGTCCGATCTCCTGACCATCAATCTTTGCTCCTTTTCCAAATTGAAAATCTACAACTTCACTATAAAATGATTCAATTACATCCTTCCAGGAGGCCTTAAATGAGGATAAGAATAGGTTTTCTCCACAACCAAAATCTAAAATACAAACAGAAGTTTTTTACTTTTACTCTATTTATAAACACAAGACAATGCTAACAAAATGTTATGTATAGTGAAAGCTCCACTCAGATCTACCTGAGCAATGCCACATACCAATTAACTTTACCCAGAAACCGCTGAAGCTCTACACTTTATTGTCTCATTTTTAAATATTCTGATTTAAGCACCTGCGGTTTATGTTCATCATATCTGAAACATTGGTATGCAGTTTCTTAGCTTCTTAAAGGAACATTAATTACCATATAATAAAAAAAGACGATGCAAACGCACTTAGTCTGGATTTCAAATGAGTAGTTTTTTAATAAATAAAACAAAGTTAAATCAATTTTCCTTCCCCTTGCATCATGTGACAGCCATCATCCAATTACAAAATGCATATACGTATATAATATGAATTCTTGCATATGGTCAGTAAGAGCCAATGGCACAAAAAGTGTGCAAATAAAAAGAAATGAAAGTTTAATTTTGAGTTTAGTGTTTTTTATTTTAAAAAAGAATCATCACACATTCATTGTCTCTATATAAAAGATATATGATTGGCACAAGTAGAGCTCTATGGACCTCACTGAAATTGTTTAAAGCTTTGTTAATTCTGTCTATCATTTCTATTAAGGAGGCTGAGCTGGGGCTGTTTTTATTCATTGGTTATTAAATAAAAATGAAATAAATAAACATAATATGTTTAGCCTAAATAGATAAATATAATTAAACATTTTTCTGAAATTGAAAAGAACATAGTTATAGATTGGAATATAATATAATTTTCAAATAATAGTTAATTTTCATTGCAGCTGTTTGCATGAAGGGGGGGGGGGCATTTACAGTACACAATAAAGAAAAGCTGTCTATTGTACAACTTAATTAAACAATACTTTTCAATATTATAGAATGCAAAAATCATTTAATTTTTTTTTTTTAAATTCTTGGATTTGTTTTTATTAAATTTATTTGGGTTTATTTTTCATCTTTATTGATGGTTACAAGGTTGTGTACTAAGTAAATAAACTTTATTATTTCACATTCTGGCAGAAGTATATTTACTCACTTGGGATTTGTCTAACTTCAGTTGGACTGTGATGTTGAGTGCACGTTTTTGCCCACCGTTCTGCTGTTTTTGCGGCTTCATTATTCCAGATCTAGAAAGTAAAAATGAATTTATGTTTTATACACTGAATAAACAATCACTTTTTCTTTTATATGAATGCATGATTACTTTGTATGAAATAGTCACTTTCTGTGTGTTTACCATAATCTTAAACTCTTGCATACAAAAGAAGAAGATTATAAATGACATATAAGTGATAGCTCTTAAGCCACATTCTTCTGACATACTTACCATTTTTAACATGTTTTTTGCAGGAGGGCTGGCTTTTCTTCTTAAATTATTGTGTGTGTCAACTATGATATTTCTTACTGATGAATTACTAGTGGACAGTGTAGAAAATGGCACATTAGCCTGAAAAGAAAAGAAATTAAGGAGTACATTCATTGAGCTAAGTCAAGTCTTATTTGATGTTTGAATTAATATTATACTCTAACTGTATCTAAATAACAATGTTTACTGATAAGGATGGGCATCGTTTGTAGTTGCCAAGTACCTGAGTTATATAAACCCATATATAACCTGGAGTCATTACCTCCCTGTAGCACGTTTAATATTAGACTAAAATAGGAAGAAATAAACCTAAATATATATAAATTTATATTTATATTTATATTTAGTACTTGGCCTTGAATAATTGACACAGTAAAATATATATTGTCTGCACATTTTGTAATTTAAACATTAATTTATTCTTCTACCCAGAGTAGCTATAGTAAATACTACAGGATTCGGAAACCTTACACTCCTAAAAGTTAAAAGCTATTTTTTTATATGCAGGAGTTAATTCATATCTGTCTCCTATTGACCAAAGCATAGGAGATAGGTTAATCAACACTTATAAGGATTTTCAAAGGGTATGTGCCGAGACTGCAATATCATGCAAATTACCAAACAAAACAAAATGTGTATAAAACATATATTATTTATGCGATGAATAATTTCCGATGCATATATAAAAAGGACTTTTACATTCCTTTAACCACTTTACCCATATGAACGTATATATACGCCCTGTAGTACTTTGCCTATCGTACTGCAGGACGTATATATACGCACTAGCTTCAGGAAGCTCCAACAATCTCGGCTGTTAAGTTACAGATGAGAGCTGGAGCTCCTGAAACTTCAGGCATCTCCCGCATATGGAGCCAGAGCGCGATTGGTGCTCCGCCTCCATATGAGGGCAGATGCCTGATCGTTACAGACGGTGACACTGTGTGTGTCACCTTCTGTAACGATCTTCTGCTGGAGCCAGTGGGAAGTTTGGGCAGGAGGTGGGTGGGCAGCCCAGCAGGGGAGGTGGGAGGAAGCGGGAAGAAGTGGGCGGGGCCCTATGCTATGTAAAAACTTTAAAAGGGACAGAGAGGAATGGGGTAGTTACACTACAGAAAATGGGGTGTGGGCGCACCCTAAAATAAAGATTGTGGGTGAGACACTACACTATAGAAAATTAAAAAAATATTTAAAAAATAATATTTTAAAAAAATGTTTTTTCAGGTACTGACAGATAGCTGTCAGTACCTAATATGGCTGCAATAGTTAGGGTAGGGGAGATTTTTGAGGGTTAGGGCAATCCTACACTGCAAGAAAAAACTAAAAAAATGTATATATATAAAAAAAAGGTTTCATTTTTTTTAATGGCAGACTATCTGCCAGTACATAAGATGGGGGTGACCAGTGGGTGGTGGGGAAGGGAAGAGAGCTATTTGGGAGGGTTCAGGTAGGAGTCTAATCTCTACACTAATGCTGACGTTAACCTTTTAAGCTACCTAATTAACCGCTTCACTCCCGGGAATGATAGAAGTGTGGTGCACAGCTGCAATTAGCGGCCTTCTAAGTACCAAAAAGCAATGGTGAAGCCATATATGTCTGCTATTTCTGAACAAAAGGGATCCCAGATAAACTTTTACAAACATTTGTGTCATGATTGCACAAGCAGTATGTAAATAATTTCTGTGAGAAACCCAAAAATTGTGAAAAAAGTATCATTTTTTTAAATTTGATGGCATTTGGCGGTGAAATGTTATCATGAAATATACCAAAATGGACCTAGACCAATACCTTGGGTTGTCTACTTAACAAATATATATAGATTATATAGGTAAATTAAAAAAACAAAACAAGGCTCTATTTCTGTTTAAATTTAATGATAAGAAAAATGCTCTGGTATTTTGGGCAAGTTTTTTTTGGAAGTCCCGGTAGGGAAAGGGTGAAATAGACATTATACTTATAACTGAGGCATTCATTTAAAAAAAAAAAAGTTAAAATGTTCTCATAGAAGCAACCACAAAAAACTACTATAACTTCTTGTTAAGTTTATTTTAGGCAATTTATGAAAAAAAATATAACTGACTTTACTTTTATAAACTCACCATATTTAAGATGTTTTCAGTTGGAATAGAAACTGGTCTTCCAGATGAAGATGTTGAACTGGCAGCACGTCTAAATCTTGTACTGGTATGTTCAACAAGCAAGGATCCTAGTAATGCATCAGCCTTTGAAAGAATTTCATATATTATTTAATTTAAGTGTAACATAGCTCCCTATTTTAATGAGATAGCACTCATAGATTGCTCAGAAAGAAAAAGTGTCCTTATTTCTCAGAAGAGTTTAGGTAAAAACAATTTTTATGATATATTTATATGAAAAGCAAAAATAACATTAGATTTTAATTTTGGAATAGATGTAAGTGTTCTAAAATAATATGAAAGTCATAATTAAGCTAAATTAAATAAGGTATTTGGGACTAAATATGGAAATGGATTTGAAATAGAAAAACTGTGCACAGCAGAAGAATTCTTGGAGGGATGGGTGGCAGTTTATGCTGGATAAAATAAAGATTTATTAAAAGTAATGATTGGTTAAATTATGTATTATGCTTTGTAAGAGAACAAGTTCATAATTATTACTTGACAAGGATGAAAGTTGGACATTAGCAAATCGAATGATAAAACAGATTTCATGACATAACATCTTCATTCAACTATTTCTATAGTACAAATCTTAAATGTTGAATGTAATCTTTGAATATAACACCTCTTATTGATTGCAATATAATTTAACTATAGGTGATATTCACATATTAAGTTTAAACAAATGTTACATTCATTGAAGGGAACATATAATTATTATTAGCATTATTGCTTTCTATTAAAAAAAAAAGGTTCTAGATTAGACCATTTAGAATGAGCAAATTCAGCTAATATAGTTTATTTTTTAACAAAAGCTCATTTCCCTACTGTCAAGGTTATCTCCCTAGAACTACAGGGTAATTATTACTTCCTTTTGGTACACAATTTACATGGACAGAGACAGATGATGACATAATAAGCCATTTAGACACTATTGAGCATTTCTTGTGATACATTACATACCTGTACAGTTGCATTCGGCAGAAAAGTTAAAAGGCAGAGTAGAGCAACCAGCATCATATTTCCTTTAAAAAAGACATTTATTAGTGATAAACATATTTGTGCATATCTGCCATATTAACCTCATGTGCATATCTATCATTTTTTAATGTCAACTACTCAGTTAAATTATATTTGTTTGATGACATAAAACCCAAAATGTGTCATTCATGATATAGTTAGAACATACAATTTTAAACAACTTTCTAGTTTATATCTGTTATAAAATTTGCTTCATTATCTTGGTATCATTTGTTGAAGGAGCAGCAATGCACTACTGGTTTCTAACTGAACACTTGCTGAGCCAATGAGAATTGGTATATATATGCAGCCACCAATCAGCAGCTAGAACTTAGGCTCTTTGCTACTCCTGAGCTTTACTATGTAAACCTTTCATCTATGGATAACAAGAGAAAAAAAAATAATAGAAGTAAATTGAAAAGTTGTTTAAAATTGTTTGCTCTGTCTAAATTATTAATGACTAATTATGACTTTACTGTCTCTTTAAGTACTAATAGTATCTCACTCTGCTAAGGACTAGGCTATTATTTATTGGTTGTTCTTTAATTTGGGGTCTTATTGACAGAAATATCCAGTTATTATAGTTAGAAATACAATTTGGAAAACAACAAGTAATTATATACATTAATACTACTAATGATATAAACAACAACCTACAGTATAATAGACCATGTATGGTATTTATAATACTGCACTACATAATAGACTCTATATAGTAAATGAATGTCATCACAATATTTTTTTATCAAAATTACTTTCTCTTTGAATGGTTCATTATGAGAAAAATAAAAAATGTGATTGCAAATTATCAAACAAATACCAAATTGATGTGGTGAATCAAACCCTTATTAGTAGACAATCTGAATTATTATACCTTTTGTATTGCCATACAAACTCTTAGTGATTTGTAATTCCCTTTCATAAAAGGTGTATCTTATTCAATATACTCTATGCTAGAGTTATCACTTCTCTTGTAAATATATTTCTTACCGTTTACTGAGCGAAGGAGCTTAACACTGCAAATGTGGAATCTTCAGATATAATAACAACTGGATAACAACTCTATATATATACAGTATATATGTGTGTGTGTGTGGCTACATTGTGTAGTACTTCCTGTGTTTTTTATTTTTAATGACATCATCATTAGATAATGCTCACTGCTGACTGTATTGTATTGCAACACTGTGTATATTCTGCAGTATTGTAATGCATTTCAGGAACTGTATGACTATGGGTGAGACTGTAGCTACAACAAATTTTATTGTGTAAATGTGCCGGATGCACTTACATAGATTCAGTTATTGTAAATCTATTGTTATTCATATGTTCCCTCTGTGACAAATTCCCAAAATGCCTAACTACATTTAAATTGTTTGTTCCTTAAAAATGATTGTAAACTATTGTAAACTTAAACTAGCACATATGAACTCTATGAAGTCTTGTTTGGTTTAATGAATAGAGCCTTTACAAATGAGTGTTCTGAGATAAACTTTTGTAGAACAGAAAAGATGTCAACTAAAATTTTTTTTATAGAAAAATATTTATTTTTATTTTTTAAATTAATATAACATAAACAGATATCAAAATTTAAATCAACAGGAATATTTAGAATTGATATATTTAAGTTTGTTACTAATATATATAAATATTTTTAACTGTATTTTGACATGGGGTTTGAGAGATCAAAATAAGTCAATTTCCTCTTTAAGCTATATGAAATAAGCAGTTAATTGCTCTTGAGACAACATTAAAGAAATATACTGTAAAAAAAAAAAAATGTTCTTTTTAAGGCATTTTTTTAAAAACAATATTTTCTTTCACTGTTTCAAACTCATGTAAAGTGGTTATGTAATCAAAGATGTACATCTTTGCCCCTCCACACAATGAGCAAATAAGTATCTGGCATACATCCTCTAACCAATGGCTATATCCTAATGTATAAAAGAACAGGGCTGTTCAACAAGTGCAACTTTGATTGTGTGCAGAGGAGTTAAACACATAGTAAAAATTAATATAAAAAATAGAGAATGTTATCTTCACCCTAGAATGCCTCTTTAAATTATGAATTGCTGCATCCATTAGTTTTAGCAGGATCAGTATAAAATTACAACAGTATTACAAACCTGTTGTACTTAATTGGCTATGCTGAATTTATCCTACATTTCTTTTCACCGGCTCAAATCTAGTTAAAAGCTCATTACCTATAACTAAGAAGAACCTGCATGAGATCCTTAACATGAGAAATACAGAGATAGTTATTGGATGACTTAAACCTGCCACACCAGATACTACCCAGCAATAAACTCTCTACCTCTAACCCTAACCCCCCCCCGACTCACTGCAAATTAAAATTATCCCTAACCTACTAAATAACACTGATTTTTTTTTAACTTTATTTCAGTTCACCTTATCATGTTACACTTGACATTTGAGAGAACTTTTTTTATTACCCCCAAGTGCAAAAACCGCTTTCAAAACACAACCAGTCTTATCCCCCAGAACTAATATACCTTATGTTAGGTGAGATTGGACTGGGTGAAATCATAAAAAAAAAAGATAATTGGATGCTGAAGGAAATGCAAAGTAGGGTTTGTTGCTTGGGGGCAGCAATATTTTTAATTTGGTGGGCTTTTATAATATTTGTTCGGTAATAGAAGTTAATGAGATGGAGGGATCACTGTTAATGTTTATTTGCTATATGGGGGTCTATGAGGTAGGGCTAGTTAAAGTTAGGGGAAATGATGCACTATTTGCCGATGATCTAAAAGGTCCCTTGGCTGGTGAGATTATTTAATAATGTTGATGGAATGATCTATAGCTATTTTTAAGCCTAAAAACCGAATGTCTCGCTGAGGGGCGTATACTGCAATTTTGTTTGTGAATGAGATGGAAACATTAGAATATATTACAAAAGTGCACAATACAATTTATGTTTTAAAAATCTTTAAAAACAAATAATTTAACCATTCACACAAAAATAGGCAAGAAAAAAAAATATTTTGTTAAAGTTCAGAAAAATAGTAACAATATTCTTCACCTTAAATCGTTTTGTATCAGAAACTTAAAATGTGTATGTAAATTACACAGGAATAATTGTATTAAATGTGTACAGCATGAAATTGTAATTTAAGTGCACTGGATGCGCAAAAAACACAAAGAAATTTTTAATTTATAAATGAAAAATACAAAGTGCAGTCGTTGTTTTTTTGTAAAATATCTAAGCAAGGGAGTTCCGTGGGCGTATAGGAAATTGTCTCTCTAATCTCAGCATAATTCTGTAAAGATTTTCGCACTATAGATCTCACAGTTTTTTCTTCCAAACTAACAGGTGGCAATCTTTTCTCAAAACATTTAAAACTTATAACCCTAATAGAAAAACACATTCATACAAAAATATAGGCAATTGTAAACTGTTATACACAAGGCAGCGTAATGTGATTTATTTTGGCTGCAGGATTTCATTTTTAATGTGCGCCACCTGCTCACTGCTAATTTTGCTCCACATAGAGATGTCCCTTTTGAGCAATCTCCATTTTTTTCAATAGAACTCTCGCCACTCTCAGGGAATGCCCCTTTTATATGTTAATTCCACAAGGCCAGTTCTGGTCATCGGGGTCCTAAGATCATAGGGTCCTATGAATCCTATGTGTTAATGTGGGTAAAGTAAACATAATATTATGGTAATGGAGAGCTTGGGAGAACAAAACATCCATTAACAGTGATAAAACATATATATTTAGGGGGGGCGGAGTCTAGCCATGCTGGATGATGGCTGCTTATTTTTTGGCTCTTAAGCCTCGCATCTAAATCTTGCACATGTAAGGGTCAACAGCTTTATCAAACTACTGCTGAATGAAAGAAAAGAGTGATCAGACATCGGCAGTTACTGAAGGAGCGAGCAAAGGGTAATCTGACACATATTGCAGGGGCCTGAATACCGTAAAAACGGGGCCTACCTCGCATGACGCACACGATCTTCAGAACGGTGAAGAGGGGTAAATGCTGCACACAGCTGATACCGGATCAACAAAACCATATGCCGAGTACAGCAGAGGGACCTAGAAATCAATAAAGAGGAGGGCATCCACAGTGTGTGGCAGATAGTGAGGACTGGGCTCTGCGATATTACTCTCACTCACATTCCGGTAAGCATCTGACCATAAGGGCTGCAAAGGAGTGAAGGGCCGACAGAGAGATATATTAGTTTCTCAGACCGAGGTGACAGGAGACTGACAACCATTATAGGCACAGGTCATATTGTTACTCATGGGGTATGCTGATCTAGCTACTTGAAACTCTAACAAAAACAGTAGTAGGTAGTGTGGGCAGAAAATTATACCTGACCAGAATAAACCACAGCACCCGCTCAATACTTGCCCCAAGTAGATCAGAGGGATACCAGTATTCTGAGAGATTAGCTGCAAATCTAGGGCTGTCCAGAGGTTTGGGCCTTCCTCAAATTACACGCAAGTGTGTGCCCTCAGTTAATAGATCAGATTTCAATAGACAATAAGCACAGAGGGTACATACAGTAACAATACAGTGCCTTGGAGGGGAGACAAACCATAATAACCCCTGCAAATAAAAGGGTCCCACGATCATACAGGTGGGTGCTATTGCATATCAAACAAAAGGCGAATCCCAGCCCATATTACAGACAAAAAGTTAGTGAAAGCAGCAGGCTAAATAAAGGGCCTGAAGCTTGTAACACACAGCACACATCTACAGAGTGGAGGTAGCGTTCAAGGGGACACTCCACCTTGCACTCCACCAGTGTTGGAGAATTATTGCTTACAAGCAATGTCTAATAGGAGAATCACAAAAACAGACAAAACAACAAAGCACACAAACCTAACCAATGACTTAAAAGCTGCACCTCACAGGGAAAGCATGTCAGAGCAGGGGTCACCTTCCCAAGCACACACAATGCATGCACAGGAACATCCTCAGGAACCACAACAACAAACGTACTTAACCGGAGAGGATTTAAAAACCATCTCAACCAAAGACGATATAAATGCAGTACTATCAGAAATTTGATCTTTGTTTGGCAATCTGAAAAAAGGTATGACCCAGGTTAACCAAAAAGTCCAAACACAAAATCAAGAATGCCTGAGGACTAATATCAGGGAAAATGCACAGCAGCTGAAAGATCACGACAAGAACATCCAATTCCTGTTGTCCAGGATTGAAGACCTGGACAACAGAGGCAGGAGGAATCATTTAAGGATAAGAGGGGTTCCAGAAACCGTTACAAACACTTCTATTGACGGATATTTACAGGACCTATTCAGAACATTCAGGTACACCGAATTCCCCGAAATATTCTTATAGAAAGAGCACATAGGGCCCTGAGGCCCAAACCATCGCCTAAGGCCCCACCAGAGACATTATTGTTAAATTCCTTCAGATATAAATGATAAGAAAGAAGGCACCACCATAGTGCACAATCAGATTTGTATAACACGCCAGTAGAACAAGTAAGACCGTACTTACAAGATAGAAGACACTTGAGAAGTGTCACAACCGCCTTCTGGACTATTAAAGAGTTGTCCAGCTAACTCCCACTGGTGGAATCCTGACTGTCGTCTTTATGTGAGAGCGGCGAAGAAACTGTTTCCAGCGTCTGGCATACACAGCAGGCTCGTCCTGTAGTAGCATAAACTACTTGGGATACAAAGTGTCAAAGGAGATGGTAATAAAAGATAGTTCCTGGCAAAGTCTTATAAAAGTAAAAAAGACTTTATTGTAAAGCACATAAGCACAACGTTTCTCGGTCTCTCCTGACCGTTTCCTCAGGTGCAATCTACATATTCATCTAAACCACAAACTTTTATTGCCGAATTCTCAGCGTCTACTAAAATGGACAGCGCATGCGTGAAGGTGTAACAACTGTGCAGAGCTTCCATTGAAAGCATCATAGCAAATAGTGAGAGCGTAAATGCTCCGGCCTCTAAGTACATTAAAATTGTATGCGCTATCGCAACTTAAAATAATTAAAAAAAAATTGTTAACATAAATGGAATACCATAATTGGCGCGGAATATATATATATATATGCAAAGATTTAAAATAGTAGTGATATTAATCTGATTTATTATACCGAGGGGTCGCTCTTAGTGATACACCTACACCTCCAGTTAAACCCTTGACATAACATTAGGGTAAAATGGAGTGCCCCCACTACTAGTAGGACTGCCTACAAAATATAAATACCTGTTTAGCTAACATGGTAATATGATCCTACTCCAAAACTATAACTTGCCTAACAAAATCTATATCAATGAATAATAATACATAATAAATAATAATACATTATTATACCTATAACACATCAGTCCAAAATACATATATATAAAAAATCAATAGGGCATAATTTGCTGGATGCCTTATTGGACTATTTTTAATATACTGTTCACCTGTTCTATATTGAAGGTGATGTCGTCCCACTGGTATTAAAAATAATAATCATAATAATAAAGCAGTCAACAATAAACTCAATTATTAAATTCCTTAACTACAAGGACAAAGAAGAAGTTTCTCAGAAAACCAGAGCAGCAAAGAACATGACACATGCTGGAAGCCCCATAAAGATCTTCTCAGATCTTAGCCAAGCTACATTAATAAAGAGAAGAGATTTAAAATGTATCACTTTGGAACTTCAGGCACACAAAATCTGAGTTATCCAAGTATTATTGCTTTGTCAGAAGCAATTAAGATGCATGTTTAGAAATTGAAAAGGTTATGATTGTACTATGTTAACATTCTTTTTTTAGAGACATGCTGAGATGTAAAGTATTACGTTGAAATTGGTTATTCATTTTCAGTACCCTGTAAATACTGACAACCATTTCGATTCCTATGGGGACCTATTAGATATGAAGAGAGTTGACAGAGAGAAGAACTCTGTTACAATAACACATATCTAAGATAAAATCAGGGATAACTTTAGGCTATAGCCCTGTTAAGATAAAAAAAAAATGTTTAAGTTTCTATACGAGTATGTAAAAATAGTTACGTGATTAAAGGTATGAAAGAGTTTTGCAGGTTCTTGGGGGGGGGGGGGGGAAGAGTTTTTATTCATAGGTATAGTAGGTACCAAGGAGTCCTTAAAAGGTTTTTGCTAAATATATGTATATTGATTTGCAGAGAATGTTAAGTGTGTTGATAATCCTATGTGTCGCATTAAACACCTTTTCACTTAAGAAGCAAATTATGCACTCAGCCTTCAAAATAGCAGAAAGACATAATGATCTTTAATATCATCTGATCAGATCAGGTCACTATGACCCAACCCTAACATAATATTTAAAGCTATATTAGCAAGTTAAATGTGAGGTTACTGACCCCGTATTTGTTTATTTCTATTAGGCATAGCCAGGCTTGGTTGTGTCTCATTTTAAAGTCACAAAAACTGTAAGAGAGTTTCTATTACACACCATATTTACCAAAGTCAGGATAATAAATAAATCAAGGTAATCAATTGTTTAAGACAATACAACACAAAATGTGTAAAAGATGCAATTCTAAATTGAGATTCTCTTTTTAATTTCTTTCTAATTCCTTCCTTATCTTTCTAACTTTTTTCCTTTTCATATTCTTCTTACTCTCTTCACTTCCCCTTTTTTTTTCCTTCTCCCTTTCCCATGCAATTCTACGCAATCTACAATGCCGAAACTTAAAACCCATAATCTGACAGTTATGACCCTAAACCCAAAAGGCCTTAATCTCCCAGAGAAAAGATCTCATGCTACACGGGATATCAATAGACTACACTGTGATATAGTCTACCTACAGGAAACATACTTTAAAAAAGGCAAAGAACCAAGGTGGCACATCCCCAAATTCCCGACAGTTTTTTTCGCCTCCGGTCCCACAAAAAAAAAAAAAATGGAGTAGGGATACTCATAAAACAAACATCCCCATTTAAATTGATACACAAAGAAAGAGATACAGAAGGACGATACGTGATACTTCTTGGCACCCTTCACAATAGGCTGGTTACACTAGTTAATGTTTATTTCCCTAACCAGCACCAAAATAAATTCATGAGAAGCGTTACAAACAGAATACTGGAAGTCCGGAAGGGAGCTCTGATTTTTAGAGGGGACCTTAATCTACCATTAGATCCTCAGCTGGATACTTCTAGAGGGTTAGCTTCAGTCTCCAAAAAAATTATTAGACAAAGCAACAATAGACTAGAGGAAATGGCAGTACATGATACATGGCGCATTGCACATCCAACTAGAAGGGATTACACTTTTTTCTCCCATCCCCACGATATATATTCCAGGATAGATTATATCTTTACTGATCAAGACACGCTAGCTCTTGTAACAAACACGAAAATTCTACCCATGACATGGTCCGATCATGCACCAGTAATATGCTATCTTAGATGGCCACCTGCACCCTTTATTTGGAGGTACAATGATTTTTTGCTTAACAATATAACAATTAAAACTAAAATTGAAACCACAATTCAAGAATATTTTAGGCACAACAATCTAGCCGATACACCATGGTCAAGCTTGTGGGAAGAGGGGAGCTTATTAAACAAAAGGCAGCATTGGCAAAACAAACAAGAGCTAAATACTCCTCATTACTTACTAGGATAGGTAGTTTATAGAAACAACACAAACAAAATCCAACAGATAGGGATATAAACTTAGAGCTTAAACAATCAAGAAAGGACATACAAGACTTACACATACAAGAACAGCAAAAAATTGCTCTTAAAATGCAACAAAAATATTGTGAGTTTGGGGATAAAGCGCAAAAAGTTTAAACTCATATTCACTCCATTTCTAACTAAAACAACGCTACGTGTTATGACAGTCTGGCCACAGCAGAGGTTCTTAGAGCCTATTATCATAGTTTATATAATTTGAAATCTCCTAATCAGACAGAGGGTGACACCGGGGGACAACCAACCCCTCTGGATGTGAAACAGTATTTAGATAAGGTTACACTTCCCAAACTGACAAGTGAGGAGGCGGGGGAGATGGAGACTCCCATTTCCACTGAGGAGTTTCTGAAGACTATAGAAAGTTTGGCGCCAGGCAAAAGTTGAGGACCTGATGGGTTTGGTACTAAATACTATAAACTTTTCAAACAGATATTAACCCCGCACTTGACTTCTCTCTTCAACTCACTAGAAGACTCATTAGGATTCCCCTCTTCTATGTTAACAGCCCATATCTCTCTCATACCAAAGCCAGGAAAAACAGCTGAACGGCCTGATAATTTTAGGCCCATATCACTGCTATTACTCTACAATTCAGGGATGCTTACAACCTACACTATTATTATTATTATTATTATTATTTTTATTATTATTATTATTGGTTATTTGTAGAGCGCCAACAGATTCCGCAGCGCTATAAACAAAGGGGGAGTACAACAAAACAATTATAGGGTAGATGGCCCTGCCAAGAGTTTCACTGTTGTAGTCAGCTCTTAAGAAGGTGATCTACAAACAGCTGGACTTTTAGGCTTACATGCTAAGAGGGTTCAGGGGATTGCAGTGGAGGAGAGGAACTGGTATTAGGAAAGGTTAGCGTAGGTTGTATGCGTCCCTGAACAGTAGAGTCTTTAGGGAGCACTTGAATCTTTTAAAACTAGAAGAGAGTCTTGTGGAGCGAGGCAGAGAGTTCCACAAGATGGGAGCCAGTCTGGAGAAGTTCTATAAATGGGAGTGTGATGAGGTGACTACAGAGGAGAAGAGTTGGAGGTCATGAGTAGAGCGAAGGGGATGGGAGGGAGAGTATCTGGAGACAAGGTCTGAGATGTGGGGGGGAGCAGTGCAGTTGAGGGCTTTGTATGTAAGAGTGAGAGTTTTGTGTTTGATCCTAGAGGCAAGAGGAAGCCAGTGAAGGGATTGGCAGAGAGGCACAGCAGATGAAGAGCGACGTGTAAGGAAGATGAGTCTGGCAGAGGCATTCATTATGGATTGTAAAGGAGTTAGGCGGCAGGTGGGGAGACCAGAGAGGACAGAGTTGCAGTAATCAAGGCGGGAAAGAATGAGAGAGTGGATTAAAATCTTAGTTGTTCCTGGGGAAAGGAAGTGTCTAATTTTAGAGATGTTTTTAAGGTGAAAGCGGCAGGCTGTAGCCAAGGACTGAATGTGAGGAGTGAAGGAAAGATCTGGGTCAAATGTGACCCCGAGACATTGGGCATGCGGGGTAGGGGTAATGATGGAGTTGTCGACAGTTATATTATAGAGATATTGGGGGTAGAGATTTTGGAAGAAGGGGGGAAAATGAGGAGCTCAGTTTTGGAGAGATTTAGCTTGAGGTAGTGAGAGGACATCCAGGAAGAGATGTGAGAAAGACAGTTAGTTACACGGGTTAGCAAGGAAGGAGATAGTTCTGGTGCAGAGAAGTAGATTTGGGTGTCATCGGCATACAAATGATATTGGAAACCGTGGGACTTAATTAGGGAACCTAGTGATGACGTATAGATTGAGAAGAGAAGGGGACCGAGGACAGAGCCTTGTGGTACTCTGACAGAAAGTGGTGATGGGGCAGAGGAGGCCCCAGAGAAGGCTATACTGAAGGTAAGGTTTGACAGGTAGGAAGAGAGATATGAAAGGGCTGTGTCACAGATGCCGAAGGATTGGAGGGTTTGGAGAAAAAGAGGGTGGTCGACAGTGCCAAAGGCTGCGGACAGATCAAGGAGGATAAGCAGAGAGAAGTGGCCTTTTGATTTAGCTGTAAGTAGGTCGTTGGTGAACTTAACAATAGCTGTCTCTGTGGAGTGATAGGGATGAAATCCAGATTGCAGTGGGTCAAGAAGGGAGTTTAACGTAAGGAAATGGGATAGGCGTGCATATACTAGTTTTTCAAGAAGCTTTGAAGCAAGAGGGAGGAGGGAAAAAGGGCGGTAGTTGGATGGGGAGGTCGGATCAAGGGAAGGTTTTTTGAGGATAGGTGTGACGAGTACATGTTTCATCGATGAGGGAAATGTACCAGTGCTGAGGGAGAGGTTGAAAATGTGTGTTAGTATAGGGGTAAGGGTAGCAGAGAGAGAGGGGAGCAGCTGTGAGGGGATAGGGTCAAGGGGACAGGTAGTGAGGTGAGAGCGCAGTATAAGTGCTGAAACTTCTTCCTCAGTAACAGGGGAGAATGAACTAAGTTTCAGGTTGTGGTTGAGTGAGAGTATTTGAGGGGGGGGGGAGAATGGAATTATGTTGAGAGCTGATTTCATGTCTGATGGAGTCAATTTTGTTAATGAAGTGACTGGCAAAGTCTTGAGCTGACAGAGAAGTTGTATTAGGAAGTGGGGGAGGGCGGAGGAGAGTATTGAAAGTGGAGAACAGACGTTTTGGGTTTGAAGAAAGATTAGAGATAAGAGTAGAGAAGTAGGGTTGCTTGTGGAGATTAAGGGCAGAGTAGTAGAAGTTCAAGATGAATTTGTAATGAAGAAAATCAGCTGAACTACGGGATTTTCTCCAATGCCGTTCAGCAGTACGGGAACATCTGCATAGGTACCGTGTCAGAGGAGTATGCCAGGGCTGGGGATGAGTGTGTGATTTCCGAGCAGTGGTAAGAGGAGCGAGATTGTCAAGGACGGATATAAGGGTGGAATTATAGTGGCAGATAGATTGTTCAGGACAGGAAAAGGAGGAGAAGGATGAGAGGAGCGGTTTAAGGGAATTAGCAAGTTGTTGCTGATCTAAAGACCTAATGCTTCTGTGAAGTTTGGTGTGAGGAGTAGAAGGTGGGAGAGTTGTAGGAAGGGATGATATGTTGCAGGTAAGGAGATGGTGGTCAGAAAGAGGAAAAGGGGAGTTTGAGAAGTTTGAGAGAGTGCATAGATAGCTAAAGATCAGTTCAAGAGAGTGACCGTCTTTGTGAGTGAGAGAATCAGTCCATTGTGACAGACCGAAAGAGGAAGTGAGTTGCAGAAGTTATTTAGCAGATGAAGCAGTGGGATTGTTAAGGGGGATGTTGAAGTCGCCAAGAATGAGGGCAGGGGTGTCTGAGGAAAGGAAATAGGGTAGCCAGGCAGCCAAGTGATCTAGAAATTGAGTTGCGGAGCCAGGGGGTCGGTATATGACTGCAACACGTACAGAGAGAGGGGAGAATAAGCGAATCATGTTGGTTTCGAATGAGGGAAAAGTGAGGGAAGAGATAGGGTGTATTTGTTGAAAGGTGCAACGAGAGGAAAGTAAAATACCTACACCACCTCCTTGTCTATTACCAGACCTAGGAGTGTGGCTGAAGTGGAGACCCCCATGTGACAGAGCAGCAGTAGATGCTGTGTCTAGGGGAGAGAACCAGGTTTCTGTTAGGGCCAGAAGGTTGAGGGAGCGGGAGATGAAGAGGTCATGTATAGAAGTGAGTTTGTTGCAAACAGAGCGAGAATTCCAGAGTGCACAAGTGAAATGGGTAGTGGCTTTAGATGCAAGAGGAATGTGAGTAAGGTGTGCAGAGTTTTGTTTTCTGAAACTATGGGATGGTACACATGGATGTTCACGGCTTGTCAGTGGTTGGGGACCAGGATTAGGGGAGATGTCACCAACAGTAAGTAGAAGCAAGAAGGAGAGTGACATGAGATGAGATACAGATTTGCAGTAGTGAGACTGCTTTTGAGATGAGCTGCAGGGGGTAGAGAGAGTGTTTAGGAATAGGTAAAGTTCATGAGTAGAAAAGTAAGGTGAGTTTAAGAGAGATGGGCTAATGAACAGTGCAGGTGGAGAGGGAGAAGGAATAATTGAATAGTGTAGTTTGTTATAGAGACAAGGGTAGCAAAAAGGAATATGAATATATTGAGCATTTTTACAGAATTGGGAACCAGCTAAAAACATAAGACACAGAATTACTGTAACAATTGCATAAGGGAACAAAAGGTATATGAAACATAATATAATAAAAGTACTGTGTATTCTATCGGGTTAAGGGAATGGAAGGATGTGCTGATCAGTGTTTGCACCTGTCATTTCAGGAGAGTGAAAGTTGTGTTGGAGACTATCTATAAATGAGGAAATGAGCTTGGGGTGGGTGGGGTGAGGGGTAGGGTGGGAGGGAAGCTGTTTTCCAGAAGGCTACCTGTAGTAAGTTAGATGGCAATTGAAGCAGTTGAGTGAAAAGGTCTGTGGGTTTTTTTCTGTGTTCTGAGAGAGAATGTGTCTGTAGTAAGTTAGATGGCAATTGAAGCAGTTGAGTGAAAAGGTCTGTGGTTTTTTTTCTGTGTTTTGAGAGAGAATGTGTCTGTAGTAAGTTAGATGGCAATTGAAGCAGTTGAGTGAAAAGGTCTGTGGGTTTTTTTCTGTGTTCTGAGAGAGAATGTGTCTGTAGTAAGTTAGATGGCAATTGAAGCAGTTGAGTGAAAAGGTCTGTGGGGTTTTTTTCTGTGTTCTGAGAGAGAATGTGTCTGTAGTAAGTTAGATGGCAATTGAAGCAGTTGAGTGAAAAGGTCTGTGGTTTTTTTCTGTGTTCTGAGAGAGAATGTGTCTGTAGTAAGTTAGATGGCAATTGAAGCAGTTGAGTGAAAAGGTCTACGGCTTTTTTTCTGTGTTCTGAGAGAGAATGTGTCTGTAGTAAGTTAGATGGCAATTGAAGCAGTTGAGTGAAAAGGTCTGTGGGTTTTTTTCTGTGTTCTGAGAGAGAATGTGTCTGTAGTAAGTTAGATGGCAATTGAAGCAGTTGAGTGAAAAGGTCTATGGCTTTTTTTTCTGTGTTCTGAGAGAGAATGTGTCTGTAGTAAGTTAGATGGCAATTGAAGCAGTTGAGTGAAAAGGTCTATGGCTTTTTTTCTGTGTTCTGAGAGAGAATGTGTCTGTAGTAAGTTAGATGGCAATTGAAGCAGTTGAGTGAAAAGGTCTATGGCTTTTTTTTCTGTGTTCTGAGAGAGAATGTGTCTGTAGTAAGTTAGATGGCAATTGAAGCAGTTGAGTGAAAAGGTCTGTGGGTTTTTTTTCTGTGTTCTGAGAGAGAATGTGTCTGTAGTAAGTTAGATGGCAATTGAAGTAGTTGAGTGAAAAGGTATGTGGTTTTTTTTTCTGTGTTCTGAGAGAGAATGTGCTGACAGTGAAGCTGACAGAGAAGTTGTATTAGGAAGTGGGGGAGGGCGGAGGAGAGTATTGAAAGTGGAGAACAGACTTTTTGGGTTTGAAGAAAGATTAGAGATAAGAGTAGAGAAGTAGGGTTGCTTGTGGAGATTAAGGGCAGAGTAGTAGAAGTTCAAGATGAATTTGTAATGAAGAAAATCAGCTGAACTCCGGGATTTTCTCCAATGCTGTTCAGCAGTACGGGAACATCTGCATAGGTACCGTGTCAGAGGAGTATGCCAGGGCTGGGGATGAGTGTGTGATTTCCGAGCAGTGGTAAGAGGAGCGAGATTGTCAAGGACGGATATAAGGGTGGAATTATAGTGGCAGATAGATTGTTCAGGGCAGGAAAAGGAGGAGAAGGATGAGAGGAGCGGTTTAAGGGAATTAGCAAATTGTTGCTGATCTAAAGACCTAATGCTTCTGTGAAGTTTGGTGTGAGGAGTAGAAGGTGGGAGAGTTGTAGGAAGGGATGATATGTTGCAGGTAAGGAGATGGTGGTCAGAAAGAGGAAAAGGGAGTTTGAGAAGTTTGAGAGAGTGCATAGATAGCTAAAGATCAGTTCAAGAGAGTGACCGTCTTTGTGAGTGGGAGAATCAGTCCATTGTGACAGACCGAAAGAGGAAGTGAGTTGCAGAAGTTGTTTAGCAGATGAAGCAGTGGGATTGTTAAGGGGGATGTTGATGTCGCCAAGAATGAGGGCAGGGGTGTCTGAGGAAAGGAAATAGGGTAGCCAGGCAGCCAAGTGATCTAGAAATTGAGTTGCGGAGCCAGGGGGTCGGTATATGACTGCAACACATACAGAGAGAGGGGAGAATAAGCGAATCATGTTGGTTTCGAATGAGGGAAAAGTGAGGGAAGAGATAGGGTGTTTTTGTTGAAAGGTGCAACGAGAGGAAAGTAAAATACCTACATCACCTCCTTGTCTATTACGAGACCTAGGAGTGTGGCTGAAGTGGAGACCCCCATGTAACAGAGCAGCAGTAGATGCTGTGTCTAGGGGAGAGAATCAGGTTTCTGTTAGGGCCAGAAGGTTGAGAGAGCGGGAGATGAAGAGGTCATGTATAGAAGTGAGTTTGTTGCAAACAGAGCGAGAATTCCAGAGTGCACAAGTGAAAGGGGTAGTGGCTTTAGATGCAAGAGGAATGTGAGTAAGGTGTGCAGAGTTTTGTTTTCTGAAACTATGGGATGGTACACATGGATGTTCACGGCTTGTCAGTGGTTGGGGACCAGGATTAGGGGAGATGTCACCAGCAGTAAGTAGAAGCAAGAGGGAGAGTGACATGAGATGAGATACAGATTTGCAGTAGTGAGACTGCTTTTGAGATGAGCTGCAGGGGGTAGAGAGAGTGTTTAGGAATAGGTAAAGTTCATGAGTAGAAAAGTAAGGTGAGTTTAAGAGAGATGGGCTAATGAACAGTGCAGGTGGAGAGGGAGAAGGAGTAATTGAATAGTGTAGTTTGTTATAGAGACAAGGGTAGCAAAAAGGAATATGAATATATTGAGCATTTTTACAGAATTGGGAACCAGCTAAAAACATAAGACACAGAATTACTGTAACAATTGCATACGGGAACAAAAGGTATATGAAACATAATATAATAAAAGTACTGTGTATTCTATCGGGTTAAGGGAATGGAAGGATGTGCTGATCAGTGTTTGCACCTGTCATTTCAGGAGAGTGAAAGTTGTGTTGGAGACTATCTATAAATGAGGAAATGAGCTTGGGGTGGGTGGGGTGAGGGGTAGGGTGGGAGGGAAGCTGTTTTCCAGAAGGCTACCTGTAGTAAGTTAGATGGCAATTGAAGCAGTTGAGTGAAAAGGTCTGTGGTTTTTTATCTGTTTTCTGAGAGAGAATGTGCCTGTAGTAAGTTAGATGGCAATTGAAGCAGTTGAGTGAAAAGGTCTGTGGGTTTTTTTCTGTGTTCTGAGAGAGAATGTGTCTGTAGTAAGTTAGATGGCAATTGAAGCAGTTGAGTGAAAAGGTCTGTGGTTTTTTTCTGTGTTGTGAGAGAGAATATTTCTGTAGTAAGTTAGATGGCAATTGAAGCAGTTGAGTGAAAAGGTCTATGGTTTTTTTTCTGTGTTCTGAGAGAGAATGTGTCTGTATTAAGTTAGATGGCAATTGAAGCAGTTGAGTGAAAATGTCTGTGGGTTTTTTTCTGTGTTCTGAGAGAGAATGTGTCTGTAGTAAGTTAGATGGCAATTGAAACAGTTGAGTGTTACGGTTACCCTTAGTCTCGCTGAGAGATGGGCCGCTTAGTAGCCTGGATCCCTATTGCTAAAGAGGGGAGAAGCTGCTTTCCATAGTATTCTATATGAGTCTCGCAAATATAGAATAATCTCCCTTAGCTGCAGTACAGCTAAGATACCCTTCTGCCCACAAAAACGAGTCAACGCTGCGATTGAGGGTCAAACAAGAACTCAGAACTGGGATGCCCAGCCTGCTTTTTATTAAGGTTACATGCACACAGGGCACTCCCAGGGGGAGAGGGGGGGAAGCACAAAATCCCCCATCAAACATTTAGATAGAGAGCACTGTCCTTTGACAGGTCACAATAGGATTACAGTACTTAAGATAACAAGTTTACAAGTTCATCTTATCAATTAGCAGTCTGGCTCCAGAGGTGATTAGACAATGGGATTGGTTATCACTAAACTTAGAGCTGAGGCCAGCAAACGTGTATTTAGGCAATAGTTTCTAAAAGCTGAAAAAAAAGAGTTAACTCTTTATGAAATGATACTTGTTACGGTTTTCTTGGAGCCCTTCTTAGGCGCTGGCTTGCTGGTTCAGGCATTGCTGCTGGGAAATAAGCTCTAAACAACAAAATAACTAAAGCTTCTGTAACAGTGCTCCCTTTCTGTGGAACACTCTGGCAGACACGGTCTGACCCCTTTTCGGGGCAGACTAAGGCTGTCCAGACCTCTGGTTATGCGGGGCTGAGGTCGGTTTGTCTGGACAACCCGTCGGCGTTGCCATTCTGTTTCCCAGGTCTGTAAGTAATGGTGAAATTGAAGGGTTGCAATGATAAACTCCAACGTAATAGCCTGCCGTTATCTCCAGAGACCCGGTTCAGCCACACCAACGGGTTATGGTCGGTGACCAGAGTGAACTCCTGCCCATATAAATAGGGAGTCAATTTCTTTAATGCCCACACCAAAGCCAAACACTCCTTTTCGACCGCTGCATAGCTGACTTCGCGGGGCAGGAGCTTCCGGCTGATGTAGGCAACTGGATGCTCCCCTCCATCTTCGCCTACTTGGCTGAGGACGGCTCCCAGCCCGAACATGGAAGCATCTGTATGGACGATAAAACGTTTGTTAAGGGCTGGGGCTGCCAAGACAGGAGCTTTAATTAGAGCATTTTTGAGAGCCTGGAAAGCCGTTTCACAGTGGGGAGACCACAGGACCTGTCGAGGTAAGTTCTTCTTGGTCAAGTCAGTCAGGGGTTTGGCAAGTGTGCTGTAGTCTGGTACGAACCGTCTATAGTACCCTGCCGTGCCCAGGAAGGCTAGGACCTGAGTCTTAGTGATGGGGGTGGGCCAATTGGCGACAGCTTCTATTTTGGCCGGCTCTGGTCGCTGCTTTCCACACCCCACCCGGTGACCCAGGTACTGTACCTCGGCCATCCCAAAGTGGCATTTTTCTGGCTTCAGAGTCAGGCCAGCAGCCCGGATCTGATCCAGAACCATTCCCACATGAGCTAAGTGGTCCTCCCAGGACTCACTGTGGATCGCTATGTCGTCCAGGTAGGCGCAAGCAAAACTCTGGAAGCCATCCAGGAGCCTATCCACCAAGAGCTGGAATGTAGCTGGGGCATTCTTCATCCCAAACGGCATTACCCTAAACTGATATAAGCCGAATGGGGTGACGAATGCCGACTTGGGGATAGCCTCCGGGGCCAGGGGAATCTGCCAGTAACCTTTGCAGAGGTCAATAGTGGTCAGGTAATTTCCCCTGGCTATACGATCGAGTAGCTCGTCTACCCTGGGCATAGGGTAAGCGTCCGTCACGGTATTTTCATTGAGCCTCCGATAGTCTATGCAGAACCGGGTGGTCCCATCTTTCTTGGGCACCAAGACAACTGGGGAGGCCCAGGGACTATCGGAGGGCTCAATTACCCTGAGCTGGAGCATCTCATCGATCTCCTTCTTCATTCCTGTCCTAACTGCTTCGGGGATTCGGTACGGAGCCTGGCGCAAGGGAGCTTGTCCCGGAGTATCTACCTGGTGGGTGGTTAAAGTAGTGTACCCTGGCTTCGGGGAGAAGGTGAGGTGTTTGGACTGGAGGAGTTGGTTGAGCTGCTTCCTTTCAGTGGGGCTAAGTCTGTCCCCTATCTGAACCTGCGCCACTATACCTGTGGGGAGGCTCTTTTCTAATAGGTCTGGAATGGGTAAACTGTCGGGGTCTTCCTGAGGGGAACAACATACGGCCGTCACGTTCTCTGGTCGCTCAAAATATTCCTTGAGCATGTTTACATGGAATGTCTTTCTAAGATTGTTGTCATGGCAGCTAGCTATCACATAAGTGGTGTCTCCCCTTTTCTCTACGATCTGGTAGGGACCTTGCCAGGACGCCTGCAATTTGTCTGTCTTCACCGGCTTAAGTACTAACACCTTTTGTCCTATGGTGAAGATTCTCTTTCGGGCCCCCCGATCGTACCATACTTTCTGTCTTCTCTAGGCCAACTGGTGATTAGCCCGCACGGATTTGGCTAATTGCTCCATTCGGTCCCTGAGTTCCAGCACGTATGGCACAATGGGGACACCGTCAGCCTCCATCTCTCCCTCCCAGTGCTCCCGGATCAGGTTTTAGGGGTCCCCGTACCTTTCTTCCGTAGAGCAACTCGAAGGGAGAGAACCCTGTCGTTTCCTGGGGCACCTCCCGATAAGCAAATAGGAGGTGCGGCAGGAAGCGTTCCCAGTCTCGGTATTCCTGAGTGAACGTCTTGAGCATTTGCTTGAGGGTCCCATTGAACCTCTCACACAGCCCGTTCATCTGGGGGTGGTATGGGGAGCTCAGGAGGGACTTAAATTTGCAAACCTGCCAGAGTTGTTGGGTCAATTCAGCCGTAAATTGGGTGCCTCGGTCGGATAGGATTTCTTTTGGAAATCCTACCCGGGAGAACACCTGTACTAGTGCATTCGCTACCGTATCCGCTTGTATGTTGGATAGGGCGACAGCCTCTGGGTACCTGGTAGCGTAGTCCACTACGGTAAGAATGTAGCGCTTACCGGAGGGACTAGGGGTAGCCAGTGGTCCCACTAGGTCAATAGCAACCCGGCTGAAGGGTTCCTCTACAATGGGCATATTTACTAGATGGGCTTTAGGGTGATCACCTCGCCTTCCTACTCGTTAACACACATAGCAGGTGTTACAGTAAGTTCTAACGTCAGCGTGCACCCCTGGCCAAAAGAACGTGTGAGTAATGCGGTGTAGGGTACTGGTTACGGCTAGGTGGCCTGCTAAGGGGATGTCGTGGCCTTTTTTGAGGATTTCTTGACGGTATTTGTGGGGCACTACCAGCTGTCGCCTACGCTGTCCCCTTTTCTCTGTCCAGCGGTATAGTTTCCCTTTTTCCCATAAGAATGTTTCGTTATCTGCCCCGCCCCCTCTGGTCTCTGCTCGTTCCCGGTACTTTTGTAAGGTCGGGTCAGTCTTAGACTCTGCCTCGAAAGCATCTGGGGTGTCCCAGGGTATGGGGCCTAACCTGTCAGGCAAGATCGGGGTAGGTCTTACCTGTGTCTCCCGCACTGGTGAGAGCTCTCGCTCCGTCCGGGCTTGGGCCCGTGTAGTCACTGGGTCCGCCTCGTTGTTGCATACTGGAGCATAGGCAGAAGTCATGGGGCCCAAATCGTTGCCCAGTAGTACTTCGGCAGGTAAATTATCCATTAGGCCCACGTTCACAGCCCCCTTTCCCGCTCCCCAATCAAGATGCACTTTAGCTGTTGGAATTTTGTACACATCCCCCCCTGCCACTCTAACGGCCACAGTCTGTCCGGATCGCTTGTGCTCTGGCACCAAATGACTCTGTACCAGCGTGATAGTAGCCCCTGTGTCTCGCAATCCCTCGGTAGATCGCCCCTCGAGCCATACCCTCTGCCGATGGTGCTGGCGGTTATCTGAGGCAGCATATACAGGGTCTGCCTCGTGAAGCGGCCCCACATATTCCTCCATAGGGGCCTCTTGGTTAACACAGAGGGCCCGGGCCGGACGATAGGACCCAGAGGGGTAATTGTAATTCCTGGGTGTCTGGTGCGTATTAAGGGGGCAGCTAGCCATGAAATGCCCTGGTTGCTTGCATCAGTGGCAAGTCGGTCTGGGATGCTCAGAGCTGTTATTGGGTGGTCCTGAGTGTCGGACGGGCCCTGTGGGCACCGGGGCTCGGAATTCAGCACGAGGGGGTGCACGGTAAACCTCTCTGGGTTTGACCCGTGCTGGAGCTCGGTAGTTCATGGGTTCGTGAAGACGGGAGTCATAATGTTCATCGGCCAATGTGGCTGCTTCTTCTAAGGTAGAAGGCCGCCTGTCTCGCAGCCATTCCTTCCCTTGCTGTTCCATGCCATTATAAAAATGTTCTAAGAGAAACAATTGTAAAATTTCCTCCCCAGTCACCGCTTTACTTCCGCTCAGCCAGTGATTTGCCGCTCTCCGCATTCGGTGCGCCCATTCCATATGGGTATCGTTAGGCTTCTTTTCCGTGCCCTGAAACTGTCGGCGATACGTGTCCGGAGTTACAGCGTACCGTCACAACAGTGTCTCCTTAACTAGCTCATACTGTGTCACTTCCTCAGCACCCAGAGTACGAAAGGCTTCCAGGGCTCGCCCGGATAGTTTCCCAGACAATATCGTGGGCCACTCTCTGTTGGGAATCTGGTGCAGGGCACATTGCCTTTCGAAGTCCGCCAAATATTCATCAATCCCTGTCTCGCTCTCTAGGAAGGGTCGAAATGCCGCATAGGGTATCTTGGGCCTCCCAGCATTTTCGACAGGGATGATTACCTGCGGGGCTTCAGCATTGCGGTGTGCGTTCGCTAGGTTGAGTTTGTGGGCTCGAGTCTCTCTTATATCCTCGTCCGCCTCCGCCATCAACTGCTGTACCAATTCCATGGAGGGGTTCGGCCCGTATAATGAGAGCCTTTCCCGAACAATCCTGGTTTTTTCGTCACTAATCGTGGTCGGTGTTTCCGCCATTGTGAAGCTCTGATCCAGTTCGGTCAATTCTGCGATCAGCTCTCTCCTCGGCCGGTTGCTGGCGTACCCCCCTCTGCTTTCAAATAAATCCTTTAGGGTTGTACGCTTCAATTTTTCTCCATCCGTTCTGTACCTCTCCTAGGAAATCCAGGAAAATCCCGCCGCTGCCGCCAAATGTTACGGTTACCCTTAGTCTCGCTGAGAGATGGACCGCTTAGTAGCCTGGATCCCTGGATCCCTATTGCTAAAGAGGGGAGAAGCTGCTTTCCATAGTATTCTATATGAGTCTCGCAAATATAGAATAATCTCCCTTAGCTGCAGTACACCTAGGATACCCTTCTGCCCACAAAAACGAGTCAATGCTGCGATTGAGGGTCAAACAAGAACTCAGGACTGGGATGCCCAGCCTGCTTTTTATAAAGGTTACATGCACACAGGGCACTCCCAGGGGGAGAGGGGGGGGGGAAGCACAAAATCCCCCATCACACATTTAGATAGAGAGCACTGTCCTTTGACAGGCCACAATAGGATTACAGTACTTAAGATAACAAGTTTACAAGTTCATTTTATCAATTAGCAGTCTGGTTCCAGAGGTGATTAGACAATGGGATTGGTTATCACTAAACTTAGAGCTGAGGCCAGCAAACGTGTATTTAGGCAATAGTTTCTAAAAGCTGAAAAAAAAGAGTTAACTCTTTATGAAATGATACTTGTTACGGTTTTCTTGGAGCCCTTCTTAGGCGCTGGCTTGCTGGTTCAGGCATTGCTGCTGGGAAATAAGCTCTAAACAACAAAATAACTAAAGCTTCTGTAACATTGAGTGAAAAGGTCTGTGGTTTTTTTCTGTGTTCTGAGAGAGAATGTGTCTGTAGTAAGTTAGATGGCAATTGAAGCAGTTGAGTGAAAAGGTCTATGGCTTTTTTTCTGTGTTCTGAGAGAGAATGTGTCTGTAGGAAGTTAGATGGCAATTGAAGCAGTTGAGTGAAAAGGTCTGTGGGTTTTTTTCTGTGTTCTGAGAGAGAATGTGTCTGTAGTAAGTTAGATGGCAATTGAAGCAGTTGTGTGAAAAGGTCTGTGGTTTTTTTTTTTTCTGTGTTCTGAGAGAGAATGTGTCTGTAGTAAGTTAGATGGCAATTGAAGAAGTTGAGTGAAAAGGTATGTGGGTTTTTTTTTCTGTGTTCTGAGAGAGAATGTGCTGACAGAGAAGCTGACAGAGAAGTTGTATTAGGAAGTGGGGGAGGGCGGAGGAGAGTATTGAAAGTGGAGAACAGACGTTTTGGGTTTGAAGAAAGATTAGAGATAAGAGTAGAGAAGTAGAGTTGCTTGTGGAGATTAAAGGCAGAGTAGTAGGAGTTCAAGATGAATTTGTAATGAAGAAAATCAGCTGAACTCCGGGATTTTCTCCAATGCTGTTCAGCAGTACGGGAACATCTGCATAGGAACCGTGTCAGAGGAGTATGCCAGGGTTGGGGATGAGTGTGTGATTTCCGAGCAGTGGTAAGAGGGGCGAGATTGTTAAGGATGGATAAAAGGTCTGTGGTTTTTTTTCTGTGAACTGAGAGAGAATGTGCTGACAGAGAAGCTGACAGAGAAGTTGTATTAGGAAGTGGGGAAGGGTGGAGGAGAGTATTGAAAGTGGAGAACATACGTTTTGGGATTGAAGAAAAATTAGAGATAAGAGTAGAGAAGTAGGGTTGCTTGTGGAGATTAGTAAGTTAGATGGCAATTGAAGCAGTTGAGTGAAAAGGTCTGTGGTTTTTTTTCTGTGTTCTGAGAGAGAATGTGTCTGTAGTAAGTTAGATGGCAATTGAAGCAGTTGAGTGAAAAGGTCTGTGTTTTTTTTTCTGTGTTCACTAACCTTCCTATCTCAACTGCTGTCCCCTAAAACCCCATAGCATGTAAGCCTATGAGCCCAGCTGTTTGTAGTTCACTTTCATAAGAGCCAACTGCAACAGTGCAACTCTCGGCAGGACCGTTCACCCATTTGATCCCTGTAATCAATTTTATATACCACCCATGTTCATAGCACTGCAGAACGAACCTGTTGGTGCTCTACACATACCTGATAATAATAGCAGGGTTTTTTGATAACCCTCCAATGGATCTTGGTGTCAAGACACTTGCAGGGTCACAACCGACATCCAGGAAACAAATTACTTTACCCTTAGAGAAGGCAAAGCAGGCAGCATAATATATAGAAGAAGACCAAGAGTCCAGTGCAGATTGTGAAAAAAACACTATATCTACCTAAATAAAGTGGAGGGCTAGGAATTCCCAGTTTACTGACACACCAAAAGGCCATAAATCTCCAACACCAAGTTGAGTGGTGTCATAACTCCAAAAATAAAACATGGCTTCAGGTGAGCAGAGCAATTCTCCATATACACAATATAGGTTCTTTGAGCTGGGCCTCATCCAAGATGGGACAAAACACTTGAGGAAAACCCACAAATATCATCAAATCCATCACCACTTACTCCATACATTGAAAACCCAGATATTTTGTTTACAAAAGTGCAACAAATTGACATAGACAAATCAAAGGTTACACATATTGCCTTCCACAAAATTATGACAGATAAAGAAATTAAACAAAGGTCGGAGCTGGAAAGTGTGGGGGTCATCCTACCATGGTACTATCACATGCAACTACAACATTACCTTCACACAAATAAAAAAATTCAACTGCTAACCAGACTTTTAACGTTTTTCGAATCCCTCTGCATGTTGGATCAAACACCTAGACATCTGATCTCTATTACATACCGAATGTTAATGTCTCATAATGATATGCCTCTTCCCCGTTACACTAAATTCTCGGGTCGGGAACTACCTAATACATTCAGTGATAAGGAATGGGGTGAGATTTTTCTTAAACATGTCAAGGCCTTGGTCTCGGCTAGAGTTCCTCTCAAGGTAGTGCTTGACTCCAGATAAAATAAAAAAGATCTATAAACATAGAAATGGGAAGTGCTGGAGAGGGTGTGGGGAGCATGGCTCATTCCTCCACATTTGGTGGGATTGTACAGCAATAAAAAAGTATTGGGAAACAGTAATGGATACCATAGATCCTAAGTTAAACATCACCCTAAATAGATCACCTGATCTCCTACTCTTTCATGGACTACCTAGATTAGCAGATAAGCCTAAAAATACCTTCTATTCATTATGCTTAACAGTGCTTAATCCTTGTTTCCTAAACATTGGAAATCAGTCAGTATCCCCTCCCAGGATGATTGCATACAACAAACAGATAGACTTTTATTAATGGAAAAATTTCACTATATGCACTTTTGGTGATAGGTGATGGGTCTACCATGTTGTGACCCAGTTTGCCAACACCACACCATCCTCCCCCCTTTTTTTCTATCTCTCTCTCCTTCTTCTCTAGCTTTCTGACTATGTCCCTTATCTCTTCTTTTTTTATATCCTTCTCTATAAACTTCTTTTCTGCTTTTGCCACCCTCTGTGAGAAATTATTTAAGACAATCGCTTATAAATGACAATAATAAAAAAAAAAAATATGGATACAGCGAAGTTCTTGTTTTGTAAACAACTGTACTACATTGTATGGGATTTGCTCCCAACTTGAAAATATGTATTGCTCCAAGAAATGCATTAAATAAATTTATAGACTATAGTATTAAGTTGCTATATTGGGATTAATCCCCGGTTTAAGTTATTTTTTATGTTAATTGTACTGAATTGACTTAAGACCCAGATCGGGAATCTACTTTGAACAAAAACTTTTTTCTTGGTCTAGTTTTGAATAGAAATCCTAGTTATTGGAACAAAGCTAATTTTGAGTCTTTATTTCAAAAGATTTGTGCAGATTTACAACTCTGGGCGGCATTTCCACTGTCCATGATAGCGCGTGTCAATTTAATTAAATCCATTATTTTTCCCTGTTTGTTATACCCGCTACAGAACCTTCCCTTGTTTATATTAAATAAAGATTTGAAATGTATCAATGCTCTATTCTCTGAATTTATTTTGAATAATAAAAAGCCCAGAATTGCTTTGGGAAGACTTATGCAAACTACGGAAGCAGCCGGTCTAGCGCTCCCTAACCTTAAACTTTATAATCTGGCTGCGATGGTCAAAATAGCAATAGATTGGCTCGCTGGATCAAATATAGTTTCATCTGATGAGATAGAATCATTTTTAATCACCCTGTTCTCCTTAAAAGCTATTTTACATTCTCAAGTACAGAACTTGCCGCAGAATGTTAGTTGTCTTATCTCTATATAGTATATGCATGGCAAAAATGTTTTTTAATTCTTGACCTGGACTTCTCTTTTTCAGAATTTTTACCTATTCTAAATAATCCTAGTTTTCTTCCAGGGTTATATCAAAAAGTTTTCAAAGATTGGGCCGAAAAAGGGCTACAGTATGTAAAACAACTTTTTGATGAAAACTATCAAATGGTATCTGCAGAGGTTATTTTTAGTCAGTATGGTATACCTAGATCAAGTTTATTTGCTTACTTCCAAATTCATCATTTTATTTCAGCACAGAATTGGCAGGATTCAGCCACAGTGGCATGGCCGGATATTAAACTCTGTATACAAAAATTCACAACAGGTGACGCGTCGATTTCTCTGCTGTATGACATTATGCTGAATAAGCATATTCCCTGATGAGAGTCTTCTCATCAGGGATAACATATGTAAATCGTGGTCATTGATAATCCCTTCTTTAGATCATGAAATAATCACGCAGAGCTTTGATTCAATTCATAAATGTAAAGTACCAGTAGCTTGGAATGAATCGCGTATGAAGCTGATTAATAATTTTTATCTCTCATCATGGAAAATAAATAAGTTTTATCCTTCCTCGGTTAATTTATGCCCGCGCTGTGCATTTTATAGGGCAGATTCACTTCATATGTTTTGGACATGCCCTAAAGTCAGACAACTATGGCTGAAAATCATTTATTGGTTCAATAAATTATACAAAGTTACAATAGCATTAGCCGCTGAGGATATTATCTTTCTATTTCCACCTAAAAATGACTTCAATAGTAATACCATAAATAGTTTAAATACAATTATACTAACAGTTGGAAAAAAAAAAATTGGAAAAGTAGGCACGTACCAGAATTAGCCATGGTGTTTAAAACACTTCAAGATCAAATTGTTTTTGAATCATTTCATCTCCATGATGCCTCGGAGAAAAGAATTAAGAAGTTCTTATGGAGATGGTCCCCAGTGATCTTATCTTATCCAAATGCTGTTCAAAAATTGATTCTCTCCCCCTTCTTATCATCAGTGAGCTTTGCGGAATTGACCTTATTGAATGTCTTTCCACATAGTTGGATTAGGCGGCCTGGAGGGGTCCGTCCGGAAGGGTAGCAGGGATGGGGGGGAGGAGGAGAGGAATTATATCTCCTTTTTTTTTTTTTTTTTTTTTTCTTGTCTTGTCTTGTTTTGTCTGTCTTGTTAGTTATATTTGGGTTGTTCTATAGTGGATCTATATATCCTTCCAAGATAGGGAGGAATAATTTAGATTGTTTTCATATGTCTCCTTTTTATTGACCTAAAGTATAAAATGTATTGGGAGCTGTGATTCTCTCTGTATTATGTTGGAAGCTGCATCTTCATGAAAATCTACTGTATGACTGGCTTTGCTAAAGTTGTTATTGTTGTTGCCTTTTGTTTTTCTGTTTCTGTTGAAGATACAGAATAAATAACAAGGGAAGAAAGTAAGGAAAAGAAGGAAAAGGGTAGAAATGGAGTTATTTAGTCAGAGTAGAAACGTAGTAGTATAATTCCCTTAGAGAAATATATTCAAGGTTGTGTGGTTTACTGCTCTTCATCGGTGTTTCCCAACGGTGTTGAGAACTGGCTTGATTTTGTATGTTTCCTTTCAACCATTTAAGAAGGTAAAATCCTTTTTTTTTTTTTTGCAGAATTGTACGGAACAAAACAAGTATATGGAATATGCTTTTAATTGTTTATTTGAAATAATCATTTGGACATTTTACTTTATCTTTTTTCTCCCAAAGAAAAGTTTATTGTATATAGCGCCAGGCGCTAATATTCGGAGAAACATATGTAAACATAAAATATGTTGAACAGTTTGTAATATTTATTTGTCTATCAATAAAAAAAAATTGAAACTCACAAAAAAAAAAAAAGAAAGTTAGGGGGTGTTAGGGTTAGGGTTAGACTCAGGTTTAGGGGTTAAAAAATGTAGGTAGGTGGCTGCGATGTTAGGGGCAGCAGATTAGGGGTTAATAATATTTAACTAGTGTTTGTGATGCGAGAGTGCAGCGGTTTAGAGGTTAATATGTTTATTATAGTGGTGGCGATGTCCGGAGCAGCAGATTAGGGGTTAATCATTTTATTTTAGTGTTTGCGATGCGGGAGGGCCTCAGTTTAGGGGTAAATAGGTAGTTTATGGGTGTTAGTGTACTTTTTAGAACTTTAGTTATGAGTTTTATGCTACAGCTTTGTAGCGTAAAACCCATAACTACTGACTTTCAGTTTACGGTATGGATCTTGGGTGTACCGCTCACTTTTTTGCCCCCCCAGGCAAACTCGTAATACCAGCACTATGGAAGTCCCATTGAAAAAGGACTTTTGAAAGCTGCAGTAATTACGTTGCGTTACGGCCAAAGAAGTGTGCGGTGCCCCTAAACCTGCAAGACTCGTAATACAAGCGGTAGTGAAAAAGAGCCTTAACGCTGCTTTTTCACTAATACCGCAAAAACTCGTAATCTAGCCGTCAGTTTGTATTTCTCGTGTTAAGGATTTCATTCAGGTGCTTCTTAGTTATAGATAATGGACTTTTCACTAGATTTGAGCCGGTAAAAAGAAATGTAGGATAATTTTAGCATAGCCAATTAATTACAACAGGTTTGTAATACTGTTGCATTATTTTACCTATCCTGCTAAAACTAATGGATGCAGCAATTCATAATTTAAAGGGGCATTCTAGGGTGAATATGAAATTTTCTATTTTTTATATTCATTTTTAATATGTGTTTAACTGCTCTAAAAGGGTTAAAGGACCACTAAAACTACATGATTTTGAACCCTCATATCTGAGAATAATTTTGCAATTAAAACTGCAGTTTTATTTTTTTGAAATGAGTATATTGTTTTTTGTTTATTAATTTTACTGATTTCCCTATTCCCCAGAACAAAAGATTTCCTGCTAACCAATGAGAAACTAATATTCAGATATAGCACAAACTCTATTTGCACATGTGCAGTTGGGGAAGCCTGCCCTTATCTCTTCCATTAAAGGGACACTGAAACCATTTTTTTTCTTTCATGTTTCAGATAGAGCATGACATTTTAATCCACTTTCTAATTTACTCCTATTATCATTTTTCTTCATTCTCTTAATATTTTTATTTGAAAAGCAAGAATGTAAGTTTAAAAACCGGCCCATTTTTGGTTCACAACCTGGGTTGTTCTTGCTGATTGGACAGCACCAATAAACAAGTGTTGTCCAGGGTCTGAAACAAAAAATGGCTTGCTTAGATGCCTTTTTTTTTTCAAAGAAAAGCAAGAGAACAAAGAAAAAATAATAATAGGAGTAAATTAGAAAATTGCTTAAAATTGCATGCTGTATCTGAATCATGAAAGGAAAAAAATGGGTTTAGTGTCCCTTTAAGGTGATTTAGCACTGATTCAACTTAGTTACTATTGCAAAGAATGCTTGTCCTATCATGATTGTTGATGCAAAACTGTTAATCCACCTTTTCCAAACATGTGACTGCTAAGAATCTTAAGGGGGAGGGTAAAGTAAACAAAAGCTTACATAAATTGCCATAGAAATATTAACCCAACCTCTCTGGAAGAAAAATAAATAATGAATGTATATTTCAATAATGATTCACTTTTTATACATTTTTAAAATGTCAAGTTTAAAGGGACAGTTTAAGAAAAAAAATGCCTCCCCTTGAATTTGTTGCCAATGATCCACTTTACCTGCTGAAGTGTACTAATTGTTTACAAATATTTCCATTACCCTTATACTGGCATTTGAAATAGTTGATATTGCCTGAAACTCAAGCTGTGTGAACACAGCCAGTAGAAGAAATTCCACTCCCAGTGGGGTATATAAGAGATAAGGTAATACAATGTTAATTTTCTATTGTTCTTTCCAGGTATTAGTGATTGGTTTACAGACAAATATAATATAAAGAAACATGTACAGTATATGTACACAATGGGATAAAGTTATGCGATTTGATTATACCTACAAGCTCAACCCATTTTATTAGGTTATGGCTTCAAAACACAAAACAAGCTAATCCATATACACAAATAAACCTTTAAAAGCAAATCTCATACATTTTATACTCTGCAGCTAGTAAAAAAAAAATAGTAATTGGAAACACATTAAGGGAAAAACAATTTTATAGTATACTGTCCCTTTAACACAATCAAAGTTGCACTCCTGAAACATCCCTAACATGAGGATACAGCTATTGGTTAGAGCCTGTATGCCAGCTTCTTATTTGCTCACCAGTTGTGTGGAGGGGCAAAGACGCACAGCTTTGACTGCATAACCTGCATGAGTTAAAAACAAGTGAAAGAAATGATAGTGTTTAAAAAAATGCCTTTAAAAGAATATTTTATTTTTAACAGTAGAAAATCTCTTAAATGGTGTCTCAAGATCAATATACTACTCATCTTATATAGCTTAAAGTGAAGGTCAAATTTGATGAATAAATGCCCGTTTTTTTATAATCCTATGAAAAACAATGGCACTTTAATTCATCAAAATTGACATTTCATTACTTTTTTTCAAAAATATACCTTTTAATCCTGAAAGCCACTCAAGCGCTTCCTCCGCCCGTCGCAAGCCATCTTCGCCGGTCCAAAATGACGAATCCGGCTTCCTCCAATCACAGCGTTGCATCAGGCCATGATCCCCCTGGGGGGAAAGCTGTGATTGGAGGAAGACAGATTCATCATTTCTGACGTCAGAAGAGGCTTCCGACGGCCGGGGGAAATGCTGGAGCTGCTTTCAGGATTAAAAGGTATGTTTTTGAAGAAATGGAGTGAAATGTCAATTTTGATGAATTAAAGTGCCCTTGTTTTTAATAGGTTTATTAAAACCGGGCACTAGTTCATCCAAATTGACCTTCACTTTAAAGAGGAAATTTACCTATTTCTAACATGCTTTTAAATTAACTCTCAAACTCCACATCAGAATACAGTTAAAATGTTTTATATATATATATATGTAACAAACTTAAATGTACACATTCAGAATATCTCTGTTAATTTAAATTTTCATATCTGAGTATGATACATTAATTTAAAAAAGAAAAATATTTTTTTATGTAAAAAAAATATCTCTGTTAAAGGGACAGTCTACCATAGAATTGTTATTGTTTTAAAAGATAGATAATCCCTTTATTATCCATTCCCCAGTTTTGCATAACCAACACAGTTATATTAATACACTTTTTACCTCTGTGATTACCTTGTATCTTTCTGTCTCTTTGTGTTGAAAAGAGATTTAAAAAGCATGTGATAAGAGGCAGCCCTCAAAGACTTAGAAATTAGCATATGATCCTACCTATGTTTAGTTTAAACTAAGAATACCAAGAGAAAAAAGCAAATTTGATGATTAAAGTAAATTGGAAAGTTCTTTAAAACTAAAAGTCCTATCTGAATAATGAAACTTTAATTTATACTAGACTGTCCCTTTAACTGTTTTCAAGTGACTTGACATCTCTTTCTCTGTTTTAATAAACTTTATCTCAGTACACGCACTTGTTAGGCTCTATTCAATAAACCAAATACGAGTTGATAGAGTTTATTTGTGCTACTTTAAGTTTGCAATAGTTTACAGTATTTTTTAAGGAACAAGCTATTTAAATGTAGTTAGGAATTTTGGGAATTTGTCACAGAGGGAACCGATGGATAACAATAGATTTACAATAATTAATTATATGTACTGTAAGTGCATCCAGCACATTTACACAATAAAATTTGTTCCTGAAATGTATTACACGAATGCAGAATATACAGTGTTGCAATACTAAGTCAGCAGTGAGCATTGTCTAATGATGATTTCATTCAAAATAAAAAAAACACAGGAAGTACTACATAATGTAGCCACACACACACACATATATATATAGAGAGTTGTTATCCAGTTGTTATTATGTCTGAAGATTCCAAGTTTGCAGTGTTAAGCTCCTTCACTAAAAAACGGTAAGAAATATATTTACAAGAGAAGTGATGACTCTAACATAGAGTATATTGAATACGATAGGTCATTTATGAAAGGGATATTACGAATCACTAAGAGTTTTATAACAATACAAAATGTATGATAATTCAGATTGTCATCTTTATAAGGGTTTGAGGCACCACATCAATTTGTTATATGTTTGAAATTTGTAATCACATTTTTTATTTTTCTCATAATGAACCATTCAAAGAGAATGTCCTTTTGATAAAAAATATTGTGATGTCAATATACAATATAGACTCTATTATGTAGTGCAGTATTATAAATACCATACATGGTGTATTATACTGTAAGTTGTTGTTTATATCATTAGTAGTATTAAAACATCACTTGGTTACGTGTATATAATTACATGTTGTTTTGCAAATTTTATAATTTTTATTATTTTATCATTATTATTTTTATTAATTTTATTATTTTATTATTTTATCTATAATAACTGGATATTTCCTCTTCTGGCAATAAGACCCCAAATTAAAGAACAACCAATAAATAATACCCTAGTCCTTAGGAGTGTGGCATACTATTAATACTTAAAAGGACAGTAAAGTCATAATTAGACATTCATAATTTAGACAGAGCAAACCAATTTAAACATCTTTCCAATTTACTTATATTATTTAATTTGTTTCCTTCTCTTGTTACCATTGCTGAAAGGTTTTAGTAAAGCTCAGTAGCAGCAACAAGCCTAAGTTGTAGCTGCTGATTGGTGGCTGCATATATGTATATTATTATTATTATTATCATTTATTTGTATAGCGCCGCCAAATTCCTTAAGCGCTGGGTACAGTGACAGGGGTATACAATGACAAGGATTTGTGATAAAATACAAAACATAACAAAACTAAACAAATCTAGTACAAGAGGAAGAAGGCCCTGCTCTGGAGAGCTCACAGTCTACAGGTTTAGGGTGCAGAGACATAAGTTTGGGGGGTAGCTTGTCACATCGGATGTAGTTGCAGCAGTAAGTCAGGCAGTTCATGTATTAGCTTGGTTAGGATGAGAGATGGAGGAGAGATGGTAAGCCTCTTTGAATAAGTGAGTTTTCAAGGAGCATCTGAAGCTATACAAGGTTGGAGATAGTCTTATGGAGCGGGGTAGTGAGTTCCAGAGGACAGGAGCAGCAGGTGCAAAGTCTTGGAGAGATAACAGGAGTGGAGAGACGTAGGTCAAAGGTTGATCGAAGAGGACGGGATGGGGAATACTTCACGATGAGAGAGGAAATATAGTTGGGAGTTAGATTGTTGAGTGCTTTGTAAGTTAGGGTTAATACTTTAAATTGTATTATGGAGTGTATGGGGAGCCAGCATAGAGACTGACAGAACGGAGCAGCTGATGTAGATCAGCGACTTAGGTGGATGAGTCTAGCAGAAGCATTTATAATAGATTGGAGGGGGAGAGGCGGTGTTTTGGAAGGCCATCTAGAAGTAGATTGCAATAATCAATGCATGTCAAAATGAGCGAATGAATAAGTATTTTTGTAGCTTTTTGAGTAAGGAAGGGACGAATTCTGGAAATGTTGCGTAGGTGGGAACGGCAGGATTTGGTAAGCACTTGTATATGTGGGTTGAATGTGAGTTCTGAGTCAAGTGTAACCCCAAGACAGCAGAAGTGGGGTGAGGTGTTGAGAATAGAGTCTCCAACCATCAGCGAAATGTCAGGTGTTGAATGTCTCGAAGAGGGCGGAAATAAGAAGCAGCTCAGTTTTGGACAGATTGAGTTGGAGGTAGTGTGAAGACATCCAAGAGGAAATTGCAGAGAGGCAGTTGGAAATCTGATTGAGTAAAGAGAGAAAGATATCAGGAGAGGAAAGATAGATTTGGGTATCATCAGCATATAAGTGGTACTGGAATCCAAAGGAGGCTATAAGTTTTACAAGGGAGGATGTATAGAGAGAGAAAAGCAAGGGACCCAAGACAGAGCCTTGCAGTACTCCAACTGAGAGAGGCATAGGTTCACACGATATGTTGTTAAAGGAAACTGAAAATGAGCGGTTTGAGAGATATGAGGCAATCCAGGAGAGGGCTGTGTCTCTGATGCCAAATGAATGTAGTATTTTAAGGAGGAGATGATGGTCAACTCTGTCAAAGGCAGTGGACAGGTCAAGAAGAATTATTAAGGAGTAGTGGCCTTTTGCTTTATCTGACAAAAGGTTATTTGTTACTTTAGTAAGAGCGGTTTCTGTTGAGTGTTTAAGGCGGAAACCAGATTGTAGTGGATATACCAATATATATGCCAATTCTCATTGGTTAGAAACCAGTAGTGCATTGCTGCTCCTTCACCAAATGATACCAAGATAATGAAGAACATTTGATAATATGAGTAAACTGGAAAGCTGTATAAAATTGTATGTTCTACCTAAATCATGAATAATTTTTTTGGGTTTCATGTCCCTTTAAGTCATCAAACAAATATAATTTAACTAAGTAGTTGACATTAACCAAATGATAGATATGCACATGCGTTGATATGATAGATTTGCACATGTGGTTGATATGATAGATATGCACAAATATGTTCTCACTAACAAATCTTTTTTTTTTTTTTTTTTTTTAAGGAAATATGATGCTGGTTGCACTAATTTGCCTTTTAACTTTTCTGCCGAACGCAACTGTACAGGTATGTAATGTATTACAAGAAATGCTCAATAGTGTCTAAATATGATATGATATCATCATATGTTCATGTAAACCAAGTACCAAAAGGAAGTAATAATTACCATGTAGTTCTAGGGTGGTAACCTTGACAGTAGGGATATGAGCTTTTGTTAAAAATAAGCTATATTACCTGCTTTGCTCAGTCTAAACGGTCTAATCAAAAACATTATTTTTTTAATAGAAAGCAAAGATGCTAATAATAATAATAATAATAATAATAATAATAATAATAATAATATATTCCCTTCAATGAATGTCACATTTGTTTGAACTTAACATGTGAATATCACCTACAGTTAAATTATATGGCAATCAATACTCAGGTGTTATATTCAAAGATTACATTTAAAGGGGCACTAAACCTATTTTTTTTCTTTCATGATTCAGATAGAGTATGCAATTTTAAGCAAGTTTCTAATTTTCTCCTATTATCAATTTTTCTTCGTATTCTTGCTACCTTTATTTGAAAATCATAAATGTAAATCTTAGCCGCCAGCCCATTTTAGGTTTAGCACCATGGATAGCGCTTGCTTATTGGAGGCTGACATTTACCCACCAATAAGCAAGCATAACCTAGGTTCTCATCCAAAAATGCGCCAGCTCCTATGCATAACATTCCTGCTTTTTAAATAAAGATAGCAAGAGAACGAAGAAAATTTGATAATATGAGTTAAATAGAAAGTTGGTTAAAATTGAATGCTCTATCTGAATCATTAAAGAAAAAAATTGCATTTAGTGTACCTTTAACATTTAAGATTTGTTCTATAGAAATATTTGAATGAGAATGTTATGTCATGAAATTTGTTTTATCATTCAATTTGCTAATGTCCAACTTTCACCCTTGTCAAATAATAATTATGAACTTGTTCTTTTCCAAAACTTAATAAATAATTTAACCAATCATTACTTTTAATAAATCTTTATTTTCTCCGGCATAAACTGCCATCCATCACTCCAAGAATGCTACATACTGCTGTGCACAGCTTTTCAATTTCAGAACATTACAATAAAAAATATAATTTCTTATATAAACATTGTTTTCCAAATCTATTTCCATATTCAGTTATAAATCAAATTTAGCTTAATTATGACTTTCATATTATTTTAGAACACTTAAGTCAACATCTGTTCCAAAATTAAAAATGTAATTTTATTTTGTTTTTCATATAAATGTATCAAAAAACGTTGTTTGTACCTGAACTCTCCTGAGAAATGACACTCTTCTTTCAGAGCAATCTATGAGTGCTATCTCATTAAAATAGGGAGATATGCTACAAATAAATTAAATAATATATGAAATTCTTTCAAAGGCTGACGCATTACTAGGATCCTTACTTGTTGAACATGCCAGTACAAGATTTAGACGTGCTGCCAGTTCAACTTCTTCATCTGGAAGGCCAGTTTCTATTCCAACTGAAAACATCTTAAACATGGTGAGTTTATAAAAGTATAGTCAGTTACATTTTTTCATAAATTGCTTAAAATAAACTTGAAAATAAGTTATAATAGGTTTTTTGTGGTTGCTTCTATGAGAACATTTTAACATTTGTTTAAATGAATGCCCCAGTGTTAAGTATAATGTCTATTTAAAGGAATGTTAAAGTCATTTTTATATATACATCAGAAATTATTCATCGCATAAATAATATATGCTTTATACACATTTAGTTTTGTTCGGTAATTTGCATTATTTTGCAGTCCAGGCACACACCCTTTAATAATCCTTTTAATTGTTGATTAAGCTATCTCCTATGCTTTGGTCAATAGGATACATATATAAATTAACTCCTGCATATTAAAAAATAGCTTTTACCTTGTAGGAGTGTAAGGTTGCTGAATCCTGTAGTATTCACTTTAGCTACTCTGGGTAGCAGAATAAATTAAGGTTTAAATTACAAAATGTGTAGACAAAATATATTTTACTGTGTCAATTATTCAAGGCCAATTACTAAATATAAATATAGATGTTTATATTTAGGTTTATTTCTTCCTCATTTAGTCTAATATTAAACTTGGTACGGGGAGTTAATGACTCCAAGTTAGATGTGTATTTATATAACAAGTACTTGGCAACTACAAATGATGCACATCCTTATCAGTAAACATTACAATAAAAGATTCAGTTAGAGTATAATATTAAAATATGTTTTCAAACATCAAATAAGACTTGACTTAGCTCAATAAATGTACTCCTTAATTTCTTTTCTTTTCAGGCTAATGTGCCATTTTCTACACTGTCCACTAGTAATTCATCAGTAAGAAATATCATAGTTGACACACACAATAATTTAAGAAGAAAAGCCAGCCCTCCTGCAAAAAACATGTTGAAAATGGTAAGTATGTCAGAAGAATGTGGCTTAAGAACTATCACTTATATGTCTTTTATACACTTTTTCTTTTTTATGCAAGAGTTTAAGATTAAGGAAAATAAACATAAAGTAAATATTTCATACAAAGTTATCATGCTTTCATATAAAAGAAAAAGTGATTGTTTATTCAAGGTATAAAACATAAATTAATTTTTACTTTCAAGATCTGGAATAATGAAGCAGCAAAAACAGCTGAACGATGGGCAAAAACGTGCACTCAACATCACAGTCCAACTGAAGTTAGACAAATCCCAAGTAAGTGAATATGCAATAATGAAGTTTATTTACTTAGTGCGCAATCTTGTAACCATCAATAAAGATGAAAAAGAAGCCAAATAAATTCAATAAAACCAAATACAAGAAATAAAAAAAAAAATGATTTTTGCATTCTATAATATTAAAAAGTATTTTTTAATTAAGTTATACAGAAGACTGTTTTTCTGTGTTGTAAACTGTAAATGTCTACCCTGCATGCAAACTATGGCAAAGAAAATTAACTATTATTTTAAAATTTTATTATATATTACCATGCATAACTGCATACAATGTTTCAGATATGAAGACTATATTCCTCAGGTGCTTAATGCAGACCATTTAAAATGAGACTTGTACAATAAAGTGTAGAGCTTCAGCGGTTTCTGGGTAAAGTTAATTGGTATGTGGCATTGCTCAGGTAGATCTGAGTGGAGCTTTCACTATACATAACATTTTGTTAGCATTGTCTTGTGTTTATAAATAGAGTAAAAGTAAATAACTTCTGTTTGTGTTTTAGATTTTGGTTGTGGAGAAAACCTATTCTTATCCTCATTTAAGGCCTCCTGGAAGGATGTAATTGAATCATTTTATAGTGAAGTTGTAGATTTTCAATTTGGAAAAGGAGCAAAGATTGATGGTCAGGAGATCGGACACTATACTCAGGTAAGATGTTTATTAAGCATTTCACTTTCATCTTTTTGGCTTTTTGACAAATGTAGACGTTTTATTTATAATTTGCTAACATTTCAGTATAATTTTCACAAATAAAATGTTTTTCTTCCAGGTTATGTGGTACAGTTCATACCAGGTTGGATGCTATGTTGTAGAATGCCCCAGCAGTCAATATCAATATTATTATGTTTGTCATTACTGTCCATCGTAAGTATTAAATGTGTTGAGAATAAACCTACATAGTTTGCTTATTAAAATATAATTAAACTTACTATTCATGAATTTAATGTACAAAATAGTTGTAATATGGCCATGCTATGCAATGTCCCACCAGATATGATTTAGTTTGCTTTTACTGTTGAGTCCACATACCATATTAAGAGCCTCATTTTACAAGCCCAAGTAGCAGTGGTCTAAAGTGCGATAGATTTTAATCATCCCAATCAGATCTGATCAGGATGATTGACTGCCTGCTCTTGCATGTGATTGGCGTAAGTAGGGGACGCCATTGCACAAATGGTAAAAGGATAGTCTACTCCAAAATGTTTGCTGTTTAGTCTACTCCAAAATGTTTATTGTTTTAAAATATAGATAACGCCTTTACTACCCATTCCAGAGCTTTGCACAACAAATGTTGTTATATTAATATACTTTATAACCTTTAAACCTCGAAATTTCTGCTTGTTTTTAAGCCCCTGAAGGCGCCTTTATCTCAGAGTATTCTTATGGCTTTTCACAGCAAGACACTGCTTGTTCATGTGTGCCGTATAGATAACATTATTGTGGAGTTAGTCATGAGTCTGCACTTATTAACTAAAATACAAGTCTGTAAATTGCACTGAGAAAAGTAGGCTGTCTGCAGAGACTTAGATACAAGGTAATCACAGAGTTAAAAAGTGTATTAATATAACTGTGTTGGTTATGCAAAACTGGGGAATGGGTAATAAAAGGATTATCTATCTTTTTAAACAATAACATTTTTGGAGTAGACTGTCCCTTTAAATGCAGGCAGCATATTGTTGTCCGTTAGTCATTAGGCTGGGCAGATGAGGTACATGACCGCAAGCCTTGTCCACCTGCCTGATGATAAATTAAAGGGACAGTCTACACCTTAGTAATCTTAAAGTCTTACTTTAGATTAAACTGCAAATATCATTCCGCACCCTTTCTATATCATACAGCAGTAACAATAAAAAATGTATGTTAAAATGACTATTGTTTCTGGTCACTGTGAAATTGCTGCCAAGCTCTGCCCACTGATGACATCACTATATGGGCTGCATAACAGGCTTCACTAGTTACAAAAGACTCACTAATTGGATTAAACAGAATGTCAATGCTATTCAGCAGAGTGCCTAGATACAGCCCTGTTCGTGATGTCATCAGTGGGCAGAGCTTGGCAGCCATTTCAAAGAAACCAGAAACAATATTAATTTTAAAATAACTTTTTTAATATTACTGCTGCATGATATAGAAAAGGGTGAAGGAGGATATTTGCAGCTTAATCTAAAGTAAGCCTTTAAGATGACTAAGGTGTAAACTGTCTCTTTAAGCCCTATATATGTGTGTATTAGTCTGTGATTGGTTAGTTAGGGTTCTTTTGTTCTAGCCTTATAGAAAAATCAGTGAAAAGGAAAACCATAAAACAATATACTCAGCTGGCAAATAAAAGCTGCATTGTTAACTGTTAAATTCTCAGATATGAAGGCACATTATCAGGTTACAATTTCTGTTTAATGTCCGGTCAAATTCAGCTCCAAATTCAGTGAGGTATTACCGGGACTTATCTGAACACATTTATTGATCAAAGAGGAGTATGTGTGTTGCTGCTTGTGAGCCTACCTAAATATTTTTTTAAAATATGATAGCAAGAGAACAAAGTCGTTTTCAAAACACCGCTAAATGGAATAAAAGTTTATTTTTTATTTTAAAATCCCTTATAGCTGTAATTCGTGACTATTGTAGCATATTACACATATAAAGAAGCACTTACATGCATCTTTGGTGTAATGAGTTATATTGTATTGTGCTCAAATGTTATGGTGAATATAGGATAAGCAATAGGACCTAGCTAATTTAATATGAAGGTTGTGCTTTCCACTCACCTTGTGGTTTTCAGTTATATTGATTGAACCATTTTTAACGGGACATGAAACCCAACATTTTTCATTTATGTTTCAGACAGAACATGTGGTTTGAAACAACTTTCCAATTTTGTTCAATTATATAATTTGCTTGATTTTCTTAGTATCCTTATTTGAAAAGCCTACCTAGGTAGTCTCAGAAGCAGCAACAAATTACTGAGAGCTAGCTGCTGATTTGTGGCTGCACATAAATCAATTTTTTTATTGATTCACCAGATGTGTTCAGCTATCTCCCAGAAGTGCTTTGCTCCTCCTTCAACAAAGGATGCCTAAAATTCTTTATAAGATATTTAAATTGGAAAGTTGTTTTTAGTCCAAAATATTATTATGGAATTTAGAGCTATTCAAAAACAATTCTGTCCCTTCAACTTGTTACTTAATATATATTTTAAATATATTTCAGAGGAAATAATGTCAAGTCTATGGGGAATCCCTATGAAATTGGATCTCCTTGTGGAGCCTGTCCTAATGGTTGTGACAATGGACTATGCAGTAAGTTAATTTATATTAGAGGTTTACTTATGAGCTATTTCTTTATTTTCTCATGATCCTCATGAAAGCATCAATCTAATGTAGCTATTGTCAGTTATTTTGTAATACGGAGGGTCATAAATCTCCAAATAATTTATTTTGACTTTTTCCACTCCCTGTGTTGCATTGTTTAAAAATGGGCGAATACCTTGAAATGTATTAATATTTTTGGGAAATGTAAAACTTTTCCATAACAATTGTTTGTATTATTTAGAAATTTACATACAAAGAAGTAAACGTTGACAAACCATTAATTTGACCTTTTTATTGTTTTAGCGAATTACTGCAGAGTTCAAGACTATTACGGCAACTGCAAGGACTTCAAGGGGTCGTGTATAACTGATGCATCAGTTCGGAAAGATTGCCCTGCTACCTGCCAGTGCAATAACAATGAAATAAAGTAGTGTGCTTCTTCCAACATGGCTATATCCTAAAGTTAAATATTATTATGCATTTTTTTATATTTAAAAGAATATTCTATTTAAATTGTATTTTAATAAATTAATATTGTTTTATTTATAATGATTATATATTTTTTTATGTTGCCTATTTTATACAAATTTAAAAATATTTATATTTATTTGAAATATTATATTCTACTATTGTTATTTATTTGATTAAAAAGTATTAATTTAAAGAACTGTAGTCAAATCATTTCTGTTATTATAGTATGGTGAAATGTAATTGTTTTGCATAGAATTGTTAAATGAGACTCATTATTTTTTTAATAAATATGACTATTTTAAGGAATTAGTAAAATTGTGATTTATTTAAAATATAAACTTGTAAATTAAAAAATATTAATCACATGTTAAAGGGTCAGTAAAATCAAAATTAATTTTCCGTGATTCAGCTAAATGATAGCTAACCTTAGCACCATTGATGTTTTGGAACTTCATTTCCCATGATACACAACTGGGATGCAGAGTGCATAAGCATCATGGGCAATGCAGTTCCAAAACATTTGGTGTGCCAAGATTAGCCATCATTGAGCTAGAGCATGCAATTTTAAATAACTTTCCAGTTTACTTCTATTATAAAATTTGCTGAAATCTCTTGGTATTCCTTGTTGAAGAGTAAGATTATGAGCAGCAATACTCTGCTGGGAGATAGCTAACACATTTAGTGAGCCAATTACAAGAGACATATGGTTGCAACCACCAATCTTCAGCAAGCTCCCAGCAGTGCATAGCTGATCTTGAGCCTACCTAGGTATACTTATCAACAAAGGATACTAAGAAAATTAAACAAATGTCATAATAGAACTAAATTGGAAAGTTGTTTAAAATTCCATGCTCTGACATAAATCTTGAATCCTTTAATTTGCAAATGTTCAGTATCCCTAGGAAAAATATGATGCTGGCCAGATCCTACAAATGCACATGAAGATTGTTTACCTAAAAATGTAGTTGCCAGGCCGGATTTCATTCTTGGGTGATCAGCAGATTCCACAGCACTCTGAAAAGAAACTTATAATACCCTAACATTTCCTGGACATTTCACAAGCATAGAGCTGATGTGTATCTGTTCACCAGAAATGTATTAACATTAATTGAATAATATGGAGATTTTTTCAGCTATTAGATCATTTACATATATCTATTATTCTCCCATCCTTTGACCAAACATAGAGGATTAAAATAAAATAGTCTTATGCATGTTCATAAAAAATCAACTAAAGACAGACAAGAACTATTTGCAGTTGCAAATGATGTCCACACTCAACCATCCCGGCCCCCTCTCCAGATCACACCCTACCCCTTCTTTGACTCACACAAGAAACCTGACTCTCCCCCAGCCTCCCCTTTGTCTATTTGACCTGCATAATACACAACAAAACACCCAGAATCCCCTTCCTTTAATATTTTAAAACAAACTGAAATGCGTTTACTGTCCTTTAGAGTTCCATCACCCTCAGATGCTCAGATTTAGTTTCATAGTCCATTTGCACAAATCATGCCTGGCACATAGGACAGTTTCTGTTTGCTGGAGATTATATGATTACATTAGGGGTAGACTCTGAGAGCAGCCAGAACCCAGGGTGGTGAGGCACAGAGTCAAGAGAAATCTGGGGATTTAGAAACAGGCACAGTACACACACAAACCATTATGCACATTTATATTATTCTTCCTAGCATTCCCAACCAGGATCTTAATCTCAAAGCATTCCAATGGCTTATATCCAAGCTGCACAATATCCTCATCTATTTATTTACCTGTTTACCTTATGTGGGTAAGGTTAAGGGTTACGTCAGGTACATAAGTACAACATTCCTCTAAAATTAATTTGGAGACTCCAATTTGGGCTATTTAAAGATAGTGTTATAGCTTTTAAAGCCACTGTGATACTATCCAGGGAAAAATAGAACCTATTATATTATTTAAAAACACTAAAAATCTCTTAGGGGCAGCCTTGTGATAAAATGGTTTTCCACATTGCTATGACACCTGGAATTAAAAAACCCAGAATAACAAGGCCTATGGTCTTTACAGGATTTAATACATACCACAGACTCATAATGACCCATTAGAGGAAGATATTATACCATTAGTAGCATCACAGTACCATTAGATATTATACCATTAGTAGCATCACAGTACCATTAGATATTATACCATTAGAACAATAACAGTACATTAGATATGACACCATTAGTACCATCACAGTTAAATCAGTTCCAATATTCATATATCCCCTCAAGTGTATTAGAAACTTCTACCAGGGGCATAGTCTCAATATATTTGTACCTCAGGTGGTCTGGCTACATACTAGGGTATACTTGCAATGTGATATCCCTAAATACATAACTACTCCTTTCTAAGACACATTTGACCCTTATTTGTCAGTACATTAAGAGGTGGTACAGCAGAAGAGGTAGGTATTTTTACTGTTTAGTGGGCTGTAGTGAGCAAGTTTTCAGTAAACAATAAAGGTGCAATTATGATCCTATCAATAAAATAGTGCTGCTATAAAAAAAATCTTGTGCTGCTAGGATTTTCTATTGTAACTTTGTTTTTACAATTTACATACGCTGTAAGAATATACAAGAATGGATATGGAAGAGGACATAATGGTTACAAATAGATCCTCTTAGATAAATGAAGCCTCACGGCAACTAAGTGATAATATCAGACTAACATATAAAGTTATCACTATATTCAAATTGGAAATAAATTTAAAACCCTTTTATAATGTTGAAGAAAAAGGATTTCACTGACAAAGACTAAATAATAAATCTCCCAAACATGCCCATATTTAAAATCCTCTCTAAGACTCACACATACAATTCTATACCCCCTGGAAGTTTTTAAGATTAGATCACTGAGGGGTTGTTCACAATCTATTGACTATTTGCTCTCAAAATTCTTTTTTACTTTGGTCGGCATGTTTTTTCGAGTGATAACAATGCAACATGTCTGCAAAAGTGTGTTCACTAGAAGAGTTCATGAAAAGGCCTTTTTGTGTATTAGGTACTTGTTATCAGGATAGAAACTGGGAAGCCATTTAAAACTGGCATATACAATATTCCTTTCACACTTCTTAAGGGTACAATAACATTCTTTTGAATTATATGGATAGGAAAGTCAAAATTAAACGTGCATAATTCAGATAGAGCATGTCATTTTAAGACACTTTTACATTCACTTCTATTTTCAAATGAGCTTTGATTGCTTGGTATCGCTTGTTGAAAAAGAATATGCACATATCCTACACTAGTGAGAGCTAGTTGCTGATTGGTGCCTGCACACATTTGTTTCTTGTGATTGGCTAACTAGATATGCTCAGCTAGTTACCAAAAGTACAATGCTGTTCCTTAAGTAAAGGATAACAAGATAATGAAGCAAATTGGATAATAGAAGTAAATTGGAAAGTTGTTTAAAATTGTATGTCCTATCCAAATCATTAAAGAAAATTTTAGGGTTTCCTGTTCTTTAACCCCTTTGTTCAGTGTGTAAGGGAAATACTAATTTACATGTGTGAGATTAATTTATTGGAAAACGAATCCATCCTCGCTACTGCTAAACCATCTGAATGTTATTTGTGTGTAGGCAAGATGGGCATACTAGGCATCTTTGCTTAATCACTATATTGTCATTTTTAATATTTTAATATGACACAATCTTGTTTGTATTTTTTCTTTGTATTTACAATATTGCAATGGAGCAGTTTCTCACTTTACAGTTTCAGTACTGTTAAAGTCCAGCATAATAAGATGTTGTAAGTCCTTGTCATAGAAGCATATAGTCTCCTTGTTTAAAGCAGCAGATAATACCAAACCAGAAAATTGTGCTTTTAAATCAATTCATGTAAAATTTGTTAAAAACAATACTTTAAAATCATTACACATGGGGGATGGATTCAAATTGCAATAGGGTTATTTTAGAAATCATGATTGCGTGGTTGCATTTTAAAGTTATTAAAACAATTGTATCAATAATGATAATTACGACATTGTTCCATACAATTTTTAGCTTTTGGAGTCCTGATCTTATTTTTCCTGTAAAATTCTCTTTAGCTGTAAATATACACATAATACAAATACATATGTAAATAAGTTTATACATATATAAATGTATGCTTTGGCCGCTGCTTACATATTATACAATAGCAATGAATAAAGCTTTAATGAATCAATGCCATATCTGCTAATACATTTCTAAAATGTGTTCTGTGGCCATTTCAGAGTGTCTTGTAAATGTGCAATGTTTAACAGGTGCTTTAAGGTGTTGACTTTGAAAGGGTATAACTGGTCTTGAAAAGATGTTGAAGAATCTCTTTAAAATCGATTTTTGGCCCCATGTGAAAATAAGGCTTTTATCAAGAAGATAGATGTGTGGCATTTTCAGTCAGAAAACAAAAACCAAGAAGACCTTGGAGAAAGTGTTGATTCTTTATTGCAACAATTGGCATTAAGTTCATCTGTGACAGTTAGAGATGTTAAATGTAATGTTACCTAAATGTGGATTACAGGTGACGTAGAGTTTCTATATTCCAGTATCCCTCACAAATTGTTATTAAAGGAATTATATGCTCTGTTACATAACTAACTATACATGACTTTCTGATTGATTTGTTAATTTAGCTTTTGACACAATATACTTTTTTTTTGCTGACATACAATTATTGTCTAAATTATTTCTGTATCAAGAATAGTGGAATATATATAAGGATGCAATTAGTCCTTGCTAATACTAATATATTAATGGCTTGGGATGAGTCATGTTTGGGAACTTTATATTTATAGATTTAACACATTATACTCTGATTTCCCATATACAAAACATCAGAGCTGAACCTGAAACCTATCTAGCAACACAATTATTAAACCTGACCCATTAAACCTTTAAGTACTTAAGGAGTGTCATAACAAAAGGTTAATTCTTAATATTGCATAACCACTTATTAGAATTTTAGAAAAAAAGAAGAGATGAGAAGCAGAGATGAGATGAGAGCGGATGTTGGAAACAATTTATTGGAAAGGACATCCAAACAAATACACACGTAGTGTTGGAGGGTGAATACCCTCGGGTAAAAACAGAGACCAAAAAAGCCAAAGAGCTAGCAGACAATATGGCTGACACGTTTCGGCGTAAGCCTTACTCAAAGCTATCAGTAAAGCTTATGCTGAAACGCGTCAGCCATAGTGTCTGCTAGCTCTTTGGCTTTTTTGGTCTCTGTTTTTACCCGAGGGTATTCACCCTCCAACACTACGTGTGTATTTGTTTGGATGTCCTTTCCAATAAATTGTTTCCAGCATCCGCTCGGTGCTTCTCATCTCTTCTTTCTCTTGTTAAGTGTATCTAGTCCACGGATCATCCATTACTTATGGGATATTAACTCCTCCCCAACAGGAAGTGCAAGAGGATTCACCCAGCAGAGCTGCTACATAGCTCCTCCCCTAACTGCCATTACCAGTCATTCTCTTGCACCCAACGAATTGATAGGATGTGTGAGAGGACTGTGGTGATTATACTTAGTTTCATACCTTCAATCAAAAGTTTGTTATTTTATAATAGCACCGGAGTGTGTTATTCCTTCTCTGGTAGAATTTGAAGAAGAATCTACCTGAGTTTTTCTATGATTTTAGCCGGAGTAGTTAAGATCATATTGCTGTTTCTCGGCCATCTGAGGAGAGGTAAACTTCAGATCAGGGGACAGCGGGCAGATTAATCTGCAAAGAGGTAGGTAGCAGCTTATTATTTTCTGACAATGGAATTGATGAGAAAATTCTGCCATACCGATATAATGTAAACTCAGCCTTAAATGCAGTAGCAGCAACTGGTATCAGGCTGTCATGTATGTATATTTTACACTTCAGTATTCTGGGGAATGGCACTTCACTGGAATTATACTGTATGCATAAAACTTAAGCCTAATTTGCAGGGACTAGCAACAGGCTTTTTAATAACACTCAATTTATTAATGTTAAACGTTTTTTGCTGGCATGTAAAATCGTTTAATTTTCTGAGGTACTGGGTGAAAAAATGTTTTGGGCACTATTTTTTTCCACTTGGCAGTCGTTTTATTTAATTTATGACAGTTTACTGATCTCTCTCACTGTTATGTGTGAGGGGGAGGACAGAAGTTTATTGTCTTCCCTGCATGATCCGGTTCATCTCTACAGAACTCAGGGGTCTTCAAAACTTGTTTTGAGGGAGGTAATCACTCACAGCAGAGCTGTGAGATTGTAGTTGACTGTGATAAAAAAAAAAACGTTTATTTCTGTATTTTTTTTTTATTTTTTTTCTGCTATCAGGGTTAGTTATCCTTTGCTAATGGGAGCAATCCTTTGCTAAAATTGTGTTTTTTACAAAGATTTGATGCTATAACTTTTCAGTTTATTAATTTTCAACTGTCATAACTTTTTCTGTGCTTCTTATAGGCACAGTACGTTTTCATATTATAGTAAATTACTTGAAAAGTATTTCCAAGTTGCTAGTTTATTTGCTAGTGTGTTAAACATGTCTGATTCAGAGGAAGATATCTGTGCTATATGTGCTAAAGCCAAAGTGGAGCCCAATAGAAATTTATGTACTAACTGTATTGATGCTACTTTAAATAAAAGTCAATCTGTACAAATTGAACATATTTCACCAAACAACGAGGGGAGAGTTATGCCGACTAACTCGCCTCACGTGTCAGTACCTGCATCTCCCGCTCGGGAGGTGCGTGATATTGTAGCACCGAGTACATCTGGGCGGCCATTACAAATCACATTACAGGATATGGCTACTGTTATGACTGAAGTTTTGGCTAAATTACCAGAACTAAGAGGTAAGCGTGATCACTCTGGGGTGAGAACAGAGTGCGCTGATAATATTAGGGCCATGTCAGACACTGCGTCACAATTTGCAGAACAGACGGAGAGCTTCATTCTGCGGGTGACGGTTCTGATCCAAACAAACTGGATTCAGATATTTCAAATTTTAAATTTAAGCTGGAAAACCTCCGTGTATTACTAGAGGAGGTGTTAGCGGCTCTGAATGATTGTAACACAGTTGCAATACCAGAGAAAATGTGTAGGTTGGATAAATATTTTGCGGTACCGGCGAGTACTGACGTTTTTCCTATACCTAAGAGACTTACTGAAATTGTTACTAAGGAGTGGGATAGACCCGGTGTGCCGTTCTCACCCCCTCCGATATTTAGAAAGATGTTTCCAATAGACGCCACCACACGGGACTTATGGCAAATGGTCCCTAAGGTGGAGGGAGCAGTTTCTACTTTAGCTAAGCGTACCACTATCCCGGTGGAGGATAGCTGTGCCTTTTCAAATCCAATGGATAAAAAGTTAGAGGGTTACCTTAAGAAAATGTTTGTTCAACAAGGTTTTATATTGCAACTTCTTGCATGCATTGCGCCTGTCACGGCTGCAGCAGCATTTTGGTTTGAGTCTCTGGAAGAGACACTTGAATCAGCTCCATTAGATGAGATTACACACAAGCTTAAAGCCCTTAAGTTAGCTAACTCATTTATTTCAGATGCCGTAGTACATTTAACTAAACTTACAGCTAAGAATTCCGGATTCACCTTTCAGGCACGCAGAGCACTGTGGCTAAAATCCTGGTCAGCTGACGTTACTTCTAAATCTAAATTGCTTAATATACCTTTCAAAGGGCAGACCTTATTCGGGCCCGGGTTGAAAGAAATTATCACTGACATTACAGGAGGTAAAGGCCATGCCCTGCCTCAAGACAGAGCCAAACCTAAGGCTAGACAGTCTAATTTTCGTTCCTTTCGTAATTTCAAAGCAGGAGCAGCATCAACTTCCTCTGCACCAAAACAGGAAGGAGCTGTTGCTCGCTACAGACAAGGCTGGAGACCTAACCAGTCCTGGAACAAGGGCAAGCAGGCCAGGAAACCTGCTGCTGCCCCTAATACAGCATGAATCGAGGGCCCCCAATCCGGGAACGGATCTAGTGGGGGGCAGACTTTCTCTCTTCGGCCAGGCTTGGGCAAGAGATGTCCAGGATCCCTGGGCGTTAGAGATCATATCTCAGGGATACCTTCTAGACTTCAAATTCTCTCCCCCAAGAGGGAGATTTCATCTGTCAAGGTTGTCAACAAACCAAATAAAGAAAGAGGCGTTTCTACGCTGCGTACAAGATCTTTTATTAATGGGAGTGATCCATCCGGTTCCGCGGTCGGAACAAGGACAAGGGTTTTACTCAAATCTGTTTGTGGTTCCCAAAAAAGAGGGAACTTTCAGGCCAATCTTGGATTTAAAGATCCTAAACAAATTCCTAAGAGTTCCATCGTTCAAAATGGAAACTATTCGGACAATTTTACCCATGATCCAAAAGGGTCAGTACATGACCACAGTGGATTTAAAGGATGCTTACCTTCTCATACCGATTCACAAAGATCATTACCGGTATCTAAGGTTTGCCTTTCTAGACAGGCATTACCAGTTTGTAGCTCTTCCATTCGGATTGGCTACGGCTCCGAGAATCTTCACAAAGGTTCTGGGTGCTCTTCTGGCGGTACTAAGACCGCGAGGAATTGCGGTAGCTCCGTACCTAGACGACATTCTGATACAAGCTTCAAGCTTTCAAACTGCCAAGTCTCATACAGAGTTAGTACTGGCATTTCTAAGGTCGCATGGATGGAAGGTGAACGAAAAGAAGAGTTCTCTCTTTCCACTCACAAGAGTTCCCTTCTTGGGGACTCTTATAGATTCTGTAGAAATGAAGATTTACCTGACAGAAGACAGGTTAACAAAGCTTCAAAATGCATGCCGTGTCCTTCATTCCATTCAACACCCGTCAGTAGCTCAATGCATGGAGGTGATCGGCTTAATGGTAGCAGCAATGGACATAGTACCCTTTGCACGCCTACATCTCAGACCGCTGCAATTGTGCATGCTAAGTCAGTGGAATGGGGATTACTCAGACTTGTCCCCTACTCTGAATCTGGATCAAGAGACCAGAAATTCTCTTCTATGGTGGCTTTCTCGGCCACATCTGTCCAGGGGGATGCCATTCAGCAGGCCGGACTGGACAATTGTAACAACAGACGCCAGCCTACTAGGTTGGGGCGCTGTCTGGAATTCTCTGAAGGCTCAGGGACAATGGAATCAGGAGGAGAGTCTCCTACCAATAAACATTCTGGAATTGAGAGCAGTTCTCAATGCCCTTCTGGCTTGGCCCCAGTTAACAACTCGGGGGTTCATCAGGTTTCAGTCGGACAACATCACGACTGTAGCTTACATCAACCATCAGGGAGGGACAAGAAGCTCCCTAGCAATGATGGAAGTATCAAAGATAATTCGCTGGGCAGAGTCTCACTCTTGCCACCTGTCAGCAATCCACATCCCGGGAGTGGAGAACTGGGAGGCGGATTTCTTAAGTCGTCAGACTTTTCATCCGGGGGAGTGGGAACTTCATCCGGAGGTCTTTGCCCAAATACTTCGACGTTGGGGCAAACCAGAGATAGATCTCATGGCGTCTCGACAGAACGCCAAGCTTCCTCGTTACGGGTCCAGATCCAGGGATCCGGGAGCGGTTCTGATAGATGCTTTGACAGCACCTTGGACCTTCGGGATGGCTTATGTGTTTCCACCCTTCCCGATGCTTCCTTGATTGATTGCCAGAATCAAACAGGAGAGAGCATCAGTGATTCTAATAGCGCCTGCATGGCCACGCAGGACTTGGTATGCAGATCTAGTGGACATGTCATCCTGTCCACCTTGGTCGCTACCTCTGAAACAGGACCTTCTGATCCAGGGTCCCTTCAAACATCAAAATCTAATTTCTCTGAAGCTGACTGCTTGGAAATTGAACGCTTGATTTTATCAAAACGTGGTTTTTCTGAGTCAGTTATTGATACCTTAATACAGGCTAGGAAGCCTGTTACCAGAAAGATTTACCATAAGATATGGCGCAAATACTTATATTGGTGCGAATCCAAGAGTTACTCATGGAGTAAGGTTAGGATTCCGAGGATATTGTCTTTTCTACAAGAAGGTTTAGAAAAGGGTTTATCCGCTAGTTCCTTAAAGGGACAGATTTCAGCTCTGTCCATTCTTTTACACAAACGTCTGTCAGAAGTTCCGGACGTTCAAGCTTTTTGTCAGGCTTTAGCTAGGATCAAGCCTGTGTTTAAAACTGTTGCTCCACCATGGAGTTTGAACTTAGTTCTTAATGTTTTACAGGGGGTTCCGTTTGAACCCCTTCATTCCATTGATATCAAGTTGTTATCTTGGAAAGTTCTGTTTTTAATGTCGATTTCCTCGGCTCGAAGAGTCTCTGAGTTATCTGCCTTACATTGTGATTCTCCTTATCTGATTTTTCATTCAGACAAGGTAGTTCTGCGTACTAAACCTGGGTTCCTACCTAAGGTGGTCACTAACAGGAATATCAATCAAGAGATTGTGGTTCCATCTTTGTGTCCTAATCCTTCTTCGAAAAAGGAACGTCTGCTACACAATCTAGATGTAGTCCGTGCCCTGAAATTTTATCTACAGGCAACTAAGGATTTTCGACAAACGTCTTCCCTGTTTGTCGTTTATTCTGCTCAGAGGAGAGGTCAAAAAGCTTCGGCTACCTCTCTCTCCTTTTGGCTTCGTAGCATAATACGGTTAGCCTATGAGACTGCTGGACAGCAGCCTCCTGAAAGAATTACAGCACATTCTACTAGAGCTGTGGCTTCCACTTGGGCCTTTAAGAATGAGGCTTCTGTTGAACAGATTTGCAAGGCTGCAACTTGGTCTTCTCTTCATACTTTTTCCAAATTTTACAAATTTGACACTTTTGCTTCTTCGGAGGCTGTTTTTGGGAGAAAGGTTCTTCAGGCAGTGGTTCCTTCCGTATAAAGAGCCTGCCTGTCCCTCCCGTCATCCGTGTACTTTAGCTTTGGTATTGGTATCCCATAAGTAATGGATGATCCGTGGACTGGATACACTTAACAAGAGAAAACATAATTTATGCTTACCTGATAAATTTATTTCTCTTGTAGTGTATCCAGTCCACGGCCCGCCCTGTCACTTTAAGGCAGGTAATTTTTCCATTAAACTACAGTCACCACTGCACCCTATGGTTTTCCTTTCTCTGCATGTTTTCGGTCGAATGACTGGTAATGGCAGTTAGGGGAGGAGCTATGTAGCAGCTCTGCTGGGTGAATCCTCTTGCACTTCCTGTTGGGGAGGAGTTAATATCCCATAAGTAATGGATGATCCGTGGACTGGATACACTACAAGAGAAATAAATTTATCAGGTAAGCATAAATTATGTTTTTTTCTATGCACTTGTTTGGCCTGAGTGAGCACGGATCTTTTGGGCTGGGGGCTGCAGAGGTTGGCGCAACGAACCGGAAGCACCAGTAGGACGAGGAACCATGGTTTGCCCCTGACAGGAAGCGACTTGTGCGTGCACGATATACCAAACTACACTCCAGGCACTTGAATACAGAAAAGAAACCGGAGCTTGGCAAGTTTAAAGGTATGTGCATTTTTGCAAGGAGGCAACTGGTTATCTACTTGTATTAATGTTATTATACTTGCACACTTGGAAGTGGTTATTAAACCGGAAGGTCAGGTTCTTACAAACAAACAAACAAGAGGAAAGAGGAACTCCATCTTGCAATTTGGTCAAGGTGCTCAGGGTCCAGGGGGATGTCATTAGTGAATTGCATATGTTAAAGGGTCAACTGCAGTTTTCTGTATTTACCGATATATTTTTCACTCTGATTAGCTTGTCCCACCTGGCTATATTTTACACCGCCTGAACTCATTCCTCTATATCTATTGGAATTTTAACCATTCCAATGACTAGATTAAAAGAGAGAGCTTATAAGAAAAAGTCCTGTAGTATATTAAAAATTAAATTTTACAAGCAGAGAAATGACCAATTCTAACAGGAAATGTTATTAAGAAAGGGAAAGTTTGGGGCGTGACTAAGTCGCAGACAGGATCGGACGCATATCTACTTGGCTCTCCTTACTATTTACAAAAGTAGAGTTATTTACTTAGTATATTTTCAGCTTTTTACTATTATAACTCTACCTGCCTCACTAGGAGTCAATGCTGATTCTGATGAAACCACTTGCATAGTAATTTTATCCAACAGAGGATATAATTCAGCTCGATTAAGAAGGACTGCTGCGGCCCATCTCACAATACCACCTACCCCCCCCCTCCCAGTCTGAGGGCTAACCGGGTAGAGTGGGATCTATCTCTGGAATCTATTAGGAGGTGAAGCAACTATCAAGGGGATCTTACTCTTATTATTATCTATACATGGAGGGGGATTTTGCTGCACAGGTGCGAGCACTGCTTGAGGACTTAGACTGTCAGATGTCCCGTGATTATGAAGATCTCTCCAACCTATTGAGGGCCATGAGCACACAGGGAACTAATTCCGTGATCAAGATGGTGGATTGCAAGAGAGATGTTCTGCCACATGGCACCGCTAAAGTCAGTGAATACTATGCCCCTTTCAAGGCAGATCCCATGCTAGAGATAAGGAAACCATTGAGGCAGCAGGAAATCATCATCTGCATCAGAGAACCAATACTCCCCTGTACTCAACTCAGACCTGATATAGCCACTTTAGTCACAGACTTACATATGAAGCATTACTCAACCGAGACCTGTGTCGGAGCGGCTGGCCATGGGGCATGGGATGTGTCTTTGTTTAGAGAATGGAGGAATGCGGAGCAGGTTCCTAATGTATGGGGGGAGCGAAGAAATGCTCAGTGTCGCATGGCGGGAATGGAGGCTCCGATAGCCACAAAATATGGGCTCAATACTGCCTTACAACTCCACATATATTTCACCCAAGAAACCCCCCCTGACATGCTGATTCAATACAATCTGTTTGGCCCCCTCACCTGTTGTATTTCCAATTATGCTCTGTTACAAAGAAGAGGTGTCGGCTGACTGTTTTACCGATATTAACTGGCAATTATGAGGTACTTGGTTACCCTTCAGTTGAGGATACCTTATGCTAACGTAATCTGTTTTAACCCTTATATTGCAATGGAATTGTGGACTCTTCAGTTATTTTTTCATCATAATGTTTTATTGGTTATAATTATGCTTTCTTATGTTATATCCTGTCCTCTTATACATACTATAAAGCTCCTATGTCTATCCAGATAATCATTAATAGCTACCAAACAAAGAATACACCTAGGTTTACGTATATTAGACTTATTCAATATATTTTTTGTTTTGGTCAGTAGAGCTTTGCCCACTATACTTTGATCCATATTAAGAAGGTTCTATGTCCTACACTGCTTGTTTTTGTATACCATGTACACTAACATCAATAGCAGTTCTATCAGCACAAGATGTATCTTTGACATTAGGCAGATTATATATGTCACCCTTTTATTTCCTAATCTATGATATTGTGTATTAAACAGTCACTTGATATTTACTATAGTGTAGCAATCTAGTTAACAGTTTATTTAGGGGAACCTAGCTATACGCTGGGTGAGGATCTGTTACGCTCTGAGAACTTGCCCAGGCCCACACATATAAGACATGCTCAATTTTATTAATATATTCCTCTTATACTCTACTCCTGGGTCAGATTTGTTTTAATTAACTTTTGGATAGATCTGGCAGCTAGAGGTCATTTATTGTACTACCCAGGATAGTGCATATATAAAGTGTAGGGTTCACTCAGAATACCAAAGCTCAGGTTTTTAAGGCTCAATATTATAATCTGGTCTTATATTGCTATGATCATGAGACATATAGTGGTAGTGAGAAAGATGAGGCGCTGGAGAATTGACCCTGCTAGACTAATGTATTCCCCTCTAAGAAAACAGTGGTTGATATGTAGTGAATGTAGTCCAGCGCTAGATTAGCACGGGTAGAGTATTTAGTTAAATTCTATAATTTGAATATATTGTATTTTGTGATTGGATAAATGTTTAATGTATGTACTGCAATGTTATTATATATTTATTGTAGGTAATCCTAAGTATTTATCAACATTCAGTTAATAAAAAGAAATAAACAGGTATATACATCTGATATATATAAACTTGTTGTCTAATGTGAGCTTCTTATCTATATATAAAAACTAATAAAACATTTGTATAATTAGACAGAAATTTAATAACTTGTTAAAAGCATACATAAAATAAAAAGGGACGTCTCCCTTATAACATCGATTTCATCAGAGAAAACAATTGAATAACTGTAGTATATATTTCTGCTATTTGATAATCAGGTACCTGTTATATAGTGTAACAAATGATAATGTCCAGAAATTGGATTAAAAAAAACTTAAAGATCTAAGAATGACCTCCCCGCTATTGTGGCGGGTGTGTGTTACCGGTCCGTTAGTTAGAGACTGGTATTTAAAAATATGTCATGTGACTTTTCCTACGTCACACTTGTGATCGTAGCTGTTTCAGTATAGTTGTAATGTAACCAGTGATCCTTGATATTCTGTCAAGCGCTTATTATGTTGCAATTTTTTTAACTTTAATCTGTATGTGTATCCGTGTGTAATTAGGGAGTCTTGGGGGAGATTGCAACTTACGCTGGTCTCTTGGCACACCTGATTTCTCTTTTAGTGTGGTCTTTGCGGTCACATTCAGTGACTTGGATGTTAAACTTTGCGGTCACGTGCAGTGACTATAATGCAATCCTCGCAGTGTGGACTTGGCGGTCACTTGTAGTGACTGTAATGGTCTTTGCGGTCACTAACAGTGACTGTAATGGTCTTTGCGGTCACTAACAGTGGTGACTTAGAGGAAATCTTTGCGGTCACTAATAGTGACTAACAGAATGATCTGTATCGTTGGAGATCAAAGTAAAACTTGGCAATCTCTCTGTGCAACTTAGTAGAGCTGATTAGAAACAAATGCAGGTTGTAGCAACGTCCAGCTGCAATGTTGCAGAAGGTAATCCGCAAAGGAGGTCTTGTAGTAGTTGTCTTTCCTGAACCAACAAAGATCATGACCTTTAGGGTTAGAGAGAGAGATCTTAACCATTAGGCTATGTATATCTCACTTTCTGTATAGTGGACTTGGCGGTCACTTGTAGTGACTGTAATGAGGTCTTTGCGGTCACGGAGGTGACTAGTGGTGGGGTCTTTGCGGTCACAAGTGGTGACTAGGAGTAGAATCTTTACCGGACATCAGTGACGTTATACAGCAAGGTCTTTGCGGTCACAGATTGTGACTTGAATGTATTAACTTGCGGTTATATCTTTGCGGTCACAGATTGTGACTTAAAAATGGTCTTTGCGGTCACTAACAGTGGTGACTTAGAGGAAATCTTTGTGGTCACTAGTAGTGACTAACAGAATGATCTGTATCGTTGGAGATCAAAGTAAAACTTGGCAATCTCTCTGTGCAACTTAGTAGAGCTGATTAGAAACAAATGCAGGTTGTAGTAATGTCCAGCTGCAATGTTGCAGGAGGTAATCAGCAAAGGAAGTCTTGTAGTAGTTGTCTTTCCTTTCTTGGCAATTATAACAGCAATCAAAATAAAAACATAAAGTGCAGAGTGACAACAGTGTCAAGGTCAACGCGTTTGGCCCTTAGGCTTTATCAAGACATGTTTGTCTGTGTCACCTGAGTCTATATATAGGGCTTAACTGGTTTGGATTGGCTATTCTATGTAATTTAATTAAAGGTGGAAAGTCTAGATATATGGAAATTCAAAATAAAGGTGGAATTATATAGTTGTGTGTGTCTACAAGAAGCTTATTGTCCTTCATTTGTTTTTGTTCTTTGTGTTGTAATAAATGAAAGAGAATGAATAGATCCTAGAAAGGTTCTTGTAAGAATGCAATAAACATTATTTAGAGAGTTCTAAATATATCTATATAATGTATGTATTTGTATTGATTTTGATGTGTTTATAGTTGCTTGAATATTGAGCATATGTTAATTTTTAAATATATAGAACAAATAGAAATTATAAGTAAAGATTTTTTTAAAATAAAAAAGTTATGACTTAGTGAGTAATTTTTAAAAAAAAAATAAAAAAAAATGTAAAACTGTTTTCAGTATTCCCTTTTGTGATTGAACTCACGACCTTTTGGAAACTGAGCAGAGGGTATTATCCACTAAACTACATCTACCTCAACATTGTATGTAGTGAAATACATGTATTAGTGAAAGTATATGTATATACACACACATATATGTTAATATACATTTATATTTACAATATGGTTTTGTTTGTATAAATGAAGACCATAGAGAAAGAAGTGATGATATTCATAAGAGACTAAAATCTATATAGATTGTTTTTAGTGGTAGTAAGGGATGTTTAGTAACATTTACCTGAACCAACAAAGGAATGTGGTGGGAATTGAACTCGTGACCTTTAGGGTTAGAGAGGGAGATCTTGACCATTAGGCTATGTGTATCTCACTTTCTGGGTTACCCTAGAATGGAGGTATTTATATATATTAGTATGATGTAAAATTATTATAAGAAAGGGGAAATATCTAGCTCTGAATTTAAGCCAGTTGGAAATAGTGTGTCCATATTGTAGATCATTTTTGCTTCTAACTTCAATAATTGATTTTCTAAATTTCCCCCTCTCCAATTAAGTTTTATCTTGGCTAGACCCCAGAATTTAAAATGTTTGAGATTGTTATTGTGAATGTCCCTAAAATGAGAATAGAGGTGTGTGTCAAGAGTGCCTCTATCAATGCATGACAGATGTTCCCTAATTCTATCGCGGAGGGTTCTTGTCGTTTCACCTATATAGTACTTTTTACATGAACATTCAATTATGTATATAATTCCTTTGTCTTGACATCTGATTGTTTCATCAATTCTGTATTTAAAGTTATTCACTTCTATTTCTTTTAGTTTGCTACTGTATTTACAGGATCGGCATCCAAAGCATGGAAAGAAGCCTTTTATTTTATTTCCTTCTAAGTTTATATCTTGATTTCTTGTTTTTAGTGGTTTCAATTCGCTTGGCGCTAGTTTATTTTTTAAATTTTTTGCTCATAGTACAGACGGATCCCATAATAGGGGATAAAGTAACACAATTTCCAAAAATCATATACAGAAGAGCAAAAAATTTAAAAAATAAACTAGCGCCAAGCGAATTGGTCGGCATGTTTTTTCGAGTGATAACAATGCAACATGTCTGCAAAAGTGTGTTCACTAGAAGAGTTCATGAAAAGGCCTTTTTGTGTATTAGGTACTTGTTATCAGGATAGAAACTGGGAAGCCATTTAAAACTGGCATATACAATAGTCCTTTCACACTTCTTAAGGGTACAATAACATTCTTTTGAATTATATGGATAGGAAAGTCAAAATTAAACGTGCATAATTCAGATAGAGCATGTCATTTTAAGACACTTTTACATTCACTTCTATTTTCAAATGAGCTTTGATTGCTTGGTATCGCTTGTTGAAAAAGAATATGCACATATCCTACACTAGTGAGAGCTAGTTGCTGATTGGTGCCTGCACACATTTGTTTCTTGTGATTGGCTAACTAGATATGCTCAGCTAGTTACCAAAAGTACAATGCTGTTCCTTAAGTAAAGGATAACAAGATAATGAAGCAAATTGGATAATAGAAGTAAATTGGAAAGTTGTTTAAAATTGTATGTCCTATCCAAATCATTAAAGAAAATTTTAGGGTTTCCTGTTCTTTAACCCCTTTGTTCAGTGTGTAAGGGAAATACTAATTTACATGTGTGAGATTAATTTATTGGAAAACGAATCCATCCTCGCCACTGCTAAACCATCTGAATGTTATTTGTGTGTAGGCAAGATGGGCATACTAGGCATCTTTGCTTAATCACTATATTGTCATTTTTAATATTTTAATATGACACAATCTTGTTTGTATTTTTTCTTTGTATTTACAATATTGCAATGGAGCAGTTTCTCACTTTACAGTTTCAGTACTATTAAAGTCCAGCATAATAAGATGTTGTAAGTCCTTGTCATAGAAGCATATAGTCTCCATGTTTAAAGCAGCAGATAATACCAAACCAGAAAATTGTGCTTTTAAATCAATTCATGTAAAATTTGTTAAAAACAATACTTTAAAATCATTACACATGGGGGATGGATTCAAATTGCAATAGGGTTATTTTAGAAATCATGATTGCGTGGTTGCATTTTAAAGTTATTAAAACAATTGTATCAATAATGATAATTACGACATTGTTCCATACAATTTTTAGCTTTTGGAGTCCTGATCTTATTTTTCCTGTAAAATTCTCTTTAGCTGTAAATATACACATAATACAAATACATATGTAAATAAGTTTATACATATATAAATGTATGCTTTGGCCGCTGCTTACATATTATACAATAGCAATGAATAAAGCTTTAATGAATCAATGCCATATCTGCTAATACATTTCTAAAATGTGTTCTGTGGCCATTTCAGAGTGTCTTGTAAATGTGCAATGTTTAACAGGTGCTTTCAGGTGTTGACTTTGAAAGGGTATAACTGGTCTTGAAAAGATGTTGAAGAATCTCTTTAAAATCGATTTTTGGCCCCATGTGAAAATAAGGCTTTTATCAAGAAGATAGATGTGTGGCATTTTCAGTCAGAAAACAAAAACCAAGAAGACCTTGGAGAAAGTGTTGATTCTTTATTGCAACAATTGGCATTAAGTTCATCTGTGACAGTTAGAGATGTTAAATGTAATGTTACCTAAATGTGGATTACAGGTGACGTAGAGTTTCTATATTCCAGTATCCCTCACAAATTGTTATTAAAGGAATTATATGCTCTGTTACATAACTAACTATACATGACTTTCTGATTGATTTGTTAATTTAGCTTCTGACACAATATACTTTTTTTCTGCTGACATACAATTATTGTCTAAATTATTTCTGTATCAAGAATAGTGGAATATATATAAGAATGCAATTAGTCCTTGCTAATACTAATATATTAATGGCTTGGGATGAGTCATGTTTGGGAACTTTATATTTATAGATTTAACACATTATACTCTGATTTCCCATATACAAAACATCAGAGCTGAACCTAAAACCTATCTAGCAACACAATTATTAAACCTGACCCATTAAACCTTTAAGTACTTAAGGAGTGTCATAACAAAAGGTTAATTCTTAATATTGCATAACCACTTATTAGAATTTTAGAAAAAAAGAAGAGATGAGAAGCAGAGATGAGATGAGAGCGGATGTTGGAAACAATTTATTGGAAAGGACATCCAAACAAATACACACGTAGTGTTGGAGGGTGAATACCCTCGGGTAAAAACAGAGACCAAAAAAGCCAAAGAGCTAGCAGACACTATGGCTGACACGTTTCGGCGTAAGCCTTACTCAAAGTAAAGCTGATGCCGAAACGCGTCAGCCATAGTGTCTGCTAGCTCTTTGGCTTTTTTGGTCTCTGTTTTTACCCGAGGGTATTCACCCTCCAACACTACGTGTGTATTTGTTTGGATGTCCTTTCCAATAAATTGTTTCCAGCATCCGCTCTGTGCTTCTCATCTCTTCTTTTTTCTATGCACTTGTTTGGCCTGAGTGAGCACGGAGCTTTTGGGCTGGGGGCTGCAGAGGTTGGCGCAACGAACCGGAAGCACCAGTAGGACGAGGAACCATGGTTTGCTACTGACAGGAAGTGACTTGTGCGTGCACGATATACCAAACTACACTCCAGGCACTTGAATACAGAAAAGAAACCGGAGCTTGGCAAGTTTAAAGGTATGTGCATTTTTGCAAGGAGGCAACTGGTTATCTACTTGTATTAATGTTATTATACTTGCACACTTGGAAGTGGTTATTAAACCGGAAGGTCAGGTTCTTACAAACAAACAAACAAGAGGAAAGAGGAACTCCATCTTGCAATTTGGTCAAGGTGCTCAGGGTCCAGGGGGATGTAATTTGTGAAATGCATATGTTAAAGGGTCAACTGCAGTTTTCTGTATTTACTAATATATTTTTCACTCTGATTAGCTTGTCCCACTTGGCTATATTTTACACCGCCTGAACTCATTCCTCTATATCTATTGGAATTTTAACCATTCCAATGACTTGATTAAAAGAGAAAGCTTATAAGAAAAAGTCCTGTAGTATATTAAAAATTAAATTTTACAAGCAGAGAAATGACCAATTCTAACAGGAAATGTTATTAAGAAAGGGAAAGTTCGGGCGTGACTAAGTCGCAGACAGGATCGGACGCATATCTACTTGGCTCTCCTTACTATTTACAAAAGTAGAGTTATTTACTTAGTATATTTTCAGCTTTTACTATTATAACTCTACCTGCCTCACTAGGAGTCAATGCTGATTCTGATGAAACCACTTGCATAGTAATTTTATCCAACAGAGGATATAATTCAGCTCGATTAAGAAGGACTGCTGCGGCCCATCTCGCAATACCACCTACCCCCCCCTCCCAGTCTGAGGGCTAACCGGGTAGAGTAGTATCTATCTCTGGAATCTATTAGGAGGTGAAGCAACTATCAAGGGGATCTTACTCTTATTATCTATACATGGAGGGGGATTTTGCTGCACAGGTGCGAGCACTGCTTGAGGACTTAGACTGTCGGATGTCCCGTGATTATGAAGATCTCTCCAACCTATTGAGGGCCATGAGCACACAGGGAACTAATTCCGTGATCAAGATGGTGGATTGCAAGAGAGATGTTCTGCCACATGGCACCGCTAAAGTCAGTGAATACTATGCCCCTTTCAAGGCAGATCCCACGCTAGAGATAAGGAAACCATTGAGGCAGCAGGAAATCATCGTCTGCATCAGAGAACCAATACTCCCCTGTACTCAACTCAGACCTGATATCGCCACTTTAGTCAAAGACTTTCATAT